>NC_045553.1:21373754-21573754 GCF_009769535.1 Thamnophis elegans | reverse complement strand
TCTACCCACTGCGCCACCTCGGCTCTTAATAATAATAATAATAACTCCTGTACATGTTTGACAAACTAAATAAATAAATAAAAATAAAAGCTTTGTAGCCTGGCCCTCGGCCCAGATGTATGAAGATGCAAATCTCCATCTCATGGTGTTTGGTACCTCACAGTCCAAACTCTGTGAGACATATATAAGCCGGATACTCCTCGACTTATGACCACAATCAAGCCCAGTATTTATATGGCTAAGTTGACTCAGCCTTCCATCCTTCCGAGGTTGGTAAAACGAGGATCTGGATGGTTGGTGGCAATTGGCTGACTCTATGAACTGCGCAAAGTGAGCAGCAAAGCACTGTAAAGTGGTATATAAATCTAGTGGTATTGCTATTCCCCCTTCCTTCCTTCCTAACTCCTTCTCTTCTTCCTTGTATTCATTCTCCCTCCCTCCCACCTTCCTTCTTTCCTTCCTTCATTCCTGCCATGATGGCATAGTGGTTAGAATGCAGTACTGCAGGTTGGCTCACTGACCACAGCCAGGAGTTCGATCCTGACCAGCTCAAGGTTGACTCAGCCTTCCATCCTTCCGAGGTGGGTAAAATGAGGGCTGTCAGAGACTAAAAGATATGAAGAATGGTTGCGGGAATTGGATTTGGCTAGTTTGGAGAAGAAAGGGGCTCAGGGTGACACGATAGCTGTGTTCTAATATTTGAGAGGCTGCCACAAAGAGGAGGGGGTCAACTTATTTTCCAAAGTGCCAGAAAGCAAGACAAGATAAAATGGATGGAAACTAACCAAGGAGAGAAGCAACCTGTAATTAAGGAAAAATTTCCTAACAGTGAGGAAATTAACAAGTGGAACGGCTTCCCACAGAAATTGTGGGTGCTCCATCATTGGAGGTTTTTAAGAAGACACTGGTTAGCTACTTGTCTAAAATGATATAGGCCCTCCTGCTTGAAGAGGGGGTTGGACTAGAAGACCTCCAAGGTCCCTTCCACCTCTATTCTGAATTTGAAAATTAGGAACATGTGATTCTATATTCTGCAAGTCAGGAATGTAAGGTATCATTTCCCAGACCCAGTGAGCTTGTCAGCGTTCCAAATATCATCCAGAATTAAATCAGAGTCCAAGGCAGAGCTTTCATCAAAGTTCTAATTTAATAAGAGAGACATATTGGTACAATCTGTGGAAACCCGAATCTGAAAGCTTCCTGGGTTTCCCACCCAGTTGAAAGTTCATGATCTTGCTCCCACATCCCCGATTCCATCATATGGTCCATTCTTCCATTACCACGCTGGCATTTCCACCCATCCAGTTCCAGTCAGAGGTGCAGAGACAAAAGATGACCTTGGGCTTCTGGAAAGGAATGTTTTATTTTGACAACACACATTCTACTCCTTACTATTCCCCCTCCCAATTCCCCACTAATGAATGTGGCAGGCCAAAGATCCTAAAAGGAATATGACTGCAGACCTGACAGCTATGTTACATGGGCATGTTTGTGGTCATGGCTTATGTGTGTCAGAGAGGACATCGGGAACTGGAATTGTCCAAGAAGAGACGAGGGAGGAAGACTTGGGTGTAATTCAGCAACTGCCTTTGGAAATCGTGGGACAGAAAGTTAGACCAGTCAGACGCCTGTGGTTTCCGGAGCTTCCCATAAGGTCTCAACTGGCATAGTCTGATTTTGCACTTACATCTGCTCTAGAAATCTGAACTGGTTTTAAACTGGTTTACCTAGAATTGCTTCCTCTGAGGGAGTGCTAGGGTTTTTTTTTTTTTTTTTTTTTTTTTGGAGCTTCCAATTCTCAGTGAGTGGGCCTGTTCCCCACTTCCACCAGCATGAAGCTCCTGTTCCCGTAAATAGAAGTCAAACCTAATAAAACCAGTTTCCATCTGCAACAGGGATGGAAAGGAAATACACAAAGAAAGAGAAGAAAGAAGGAGTAACATGGAGGCAGATGCTTGCAAGGAGAAAGGAGAAGGATAAGGTGGATGCTTGGAAGAGATTCCTCCATGGAGGAGTTAAATGTTTTTTTAATGTTTAATTAAAAAGTAGGGGAATGGGAAGGAAAGGAGGGGGGAAAGAAGAAAGGAAGGAAGGGGAGAAGAAGGGAGGGAAGGAAGGAAGAAGTAGAGTTGTTGTAAAATAAGATGGGTGTATGAGATGGCAGGAAAGCAATCTCGATTATCATTTTAATTTTAAGAGGAGGAGTGAATCATTATCAATTAAATTAAAATAAATTAAAAGATAACACGTATTATTAATAACAGCTATGAGATTGTATATTTGGGAATGTATGTATGAGAAATAAAAATAAAAAATGTTTTTAAAAAGTTTGAATAGGTCTGACCCTGTCACCATATGCCTACTAGTCGTATCTTGTAGTTATAGGTAAAGGTTTCCCTCACACATACGTGCTAGTTGTTCCTGACTCTAGGGGGTGATGCTCATTTTCGTTTCAAAGCCAAAGAGCCAGCGCTATCCAAAGACGTCTCTGTGATCATGTGGCTGGCATGACTCAATGCCGAAGGCGCATGGAATGCTGTTACTTTCCCACCAAAGGTGGTTCCTATTTTTCTACTTGAATTTTTTATGTGCTTTCGAACTGCTAGGTTGGCAGAAACTGGGACAAGTAACGGGAGCTCACTGTTACACGGTGCTAGGGATTCAAACTGCCGAACTGCCAACCTTTCTGATCGACAAGCTCAGTGTCTTAGCCACTGAGCCACTGCGTCCCCTTATTTTGTAGTTCAATGTATGCTTTTCTACTAGAAGGGTTAATCTGTACATAGAGACCCCGTGTGATATACAGTGTTTGTAGGGAATTACCAGTAGACAAGGATGAACAATAAGGACCATAGAGGCAGTAGGACTTGTTCTGGTAGATTTCAACTTATGCCAGATGCAAATTTCTAAGAAGACCTAGAAAAATGAGAAAATATAGTTCTCAAAAGATAGGATGGCACTGTAAAAAAAAAGGAGAGATATCCCAAGGATAATGCAACGATACTCAAGTGCCAACCTAGAATTAAGAAGAAGAAAAATCTTGTCAGTGAGAACAATTAATTAGTGGAACAGAAGTTGTAGGTGCTCCATCATTGGAGGTTTTTAAAAAGAGATTGGGTGAAAGCAACACAGCCAGAGGTCTAAATCCCCTTGATCTAACTTTGTCTCCACATTTACTACAAGTCCTGGAGCAAAGCTGTCACACGCACCTTCTGCAGCCTCTGGCTGCAAATAGTCCAGCCAGCAAGGTAACTGGGGCCAGCAGTCCTGATAACTGAAACTGAGTCACTGTCTTGAGTGTTATGGTAAATAGCCTCTTTGCCCATTTGCAAGATTAAGGGCATGCTAGATCAACCTGGCCAACTACGTGTTTATTATTTGTATTTCATATTTTCAAACCACCTGTTGTGGCCTGCCAGCAACCAGCAGAGCTGATGGCAGATTCAGACAGTGAGGAGGTTGGAGAGGAACCTGGGCCAGTCCTGGAGTCTGGGAAATGCTCGGATGAGGACTCTTTGTCGGAGGCAGAGAGAGGTCCAGAGCCGTCTGACAGTTATCAGCTGCCTTCGGAGTTGGACATTAGTGAGGCAGAATAACAGCTTGAGGCTGTTCCCAGTGTGTGCATGCGCAGAGCAGCCAGGAGAAGGAAACAGTTAAGCAACAAGGGCCAACTTTGGAGTAAAGGCACAGGTGGGATGGTGAATGGCCCCTCCCATAGGGAATAAAGAGGAGTGGAGTTTGCAGGAGACAATTGGTTCACTTAATTAGTGGGAAGATTTGTTCGTGACTCTCAGAGACTCTTTGCCAAGTATTTCCTTGTACAGTGTTGCATTTGGAAGCTATCGGCCTGGCAGCTCTCCAAGCCTCATAAGATCTGTGGTTGTAAATCCACGTTTGAAAGACGGTTTGCCGGGACTTTGCTAGGATGTGAATGAGAGGAATTCACATGAGCTTCATAAAAAGGGGATTTTGTTGGGACAAGGAGTCTGCTTCGGGATTTGGTAAAGCCTGGGTCAGAACACCACCAATCTCAATCAAGAGAGGAATTCTGGGGCGTTCTTTTCCCTAGATGGACTGTAGCCCACCAGCCAGGGCCTTCAATCCACCACCATTTCTCACTTTCTTTGGGCAATTCTTCAGAGGCGATTAAAAAAATGATGTGGTGACCATCACTTGACGATCTTCATGAGTCTGGTGGTCTAACCCCCCTGTTCAATATGTAGGGGCTTGTTGATTTCAACCCAGTATGGAAGGCACCAGAAAGGCCAGCCTAGGTGGCTCCCAGGTGTCCACCCAGCTAATCTCATGTCATACATACTGAACTGTGTAGCTAATTAATATTTGCAACTTAGCTCTGCTCCAGCTGTTCCCAGGGGTGCTGCTGGGCCGGTTGGATGGTTTCTTTTTCCCTCTGAGAGTTTTTCTCTTGGCAAAAAGAAAATTCTGGAAGCCTGAGGTGAAGGTCTGAGTGCCAAGGAAGAGGTTGACTCCTCAGATCTCGCAATCATGTTTCTGCCATGCCTGGGAAGGGATTTCTTGCAAAGGTTGCGAGAAGAGCCGTGGTGGCACAGTGGTTAGAGTGTGGTACTGCAGGCTACTTCTGCTAACTGCTGGCTGCCTGCAATTTGGCAGTTCAGATCTCACCAGGCTCAAGGTTGACCCTTCCGTCCTTCTGAGGTGGGTAAAATGAGGGTCCAGATTGTTGGGGGCTAATAGGCTGACTCTGTGAAGGACTTAAAGTGGATCGTAAAGCACAGTAAATCACAATATCACTTAGATATCACTTAGAAATCACTTAGATATTTTGATTCCTCCTTCCTTCCTACCTCCTTCTCTTCTTTCTTGCATCCTCTCTCCTTACCTCTCTCCCTCCCTCCCTCCCTCCCTCCTTCCTTCGCACCATGATGGCACAGTGGTTAGAGTGAGGTACTGCAGGCTACTTCTACTAACTGCTGGCTGCCTGCAATTTGGCAGTTCAAATCTCATCAGGATCAAGGTTGACTCAGCCTTCCGTCCTTCTGATTTGGGTCAAATGAGGACCCATATTGTTGCGGGCAAGAGGTTGATTCTGTGGACCGCTTAAAGTGGACAGGAAAGCACTGTAAAGTGGCATATAAGTCTAAGTGATATTGCAATTCCTCCTGCCTTCCTACTTCCTTCTCTTCTTCCTTGCATCCTCCCTCCTTCCTTCCCTCCCTCCTTCCTTCCAAAGGAACGATGGCTGCGGGCCTGACAGACTATTATTAAGATTATGGTTTGTTGCAGTTAGCCAGATGTTCAAACTGGACTTGGCATTTTTATTCACTTATCGAGTCCTTCCCAAGAACCTGGATTAGGCAGATGTGGATGTTGGATGGCATTAAAGGTTTCGTCACAGGATGTAAGCTGTTTCAAATCAAGCGGCCTTTTGCAATTAACTGATGCTGATTGTGTCAATGTTGATGATATTCAAGTGGAGATCCAAATGTTTTGGGATTGCACCCAAGGCTCCTACGACTGTTGATACTATCTTCATTTTTATTTTGCTACAGTTGTTCTGTTTCTTTTTGCAGTCTTTGTATTTTGTTAGCTTTCGTAATACTTTCTTTTCTTTCCTGATTCTCCAGCTGTTGTCCCATCTAGATTTTTCTTTCTTTCTTATCAACGATCCTTAGTAAGGTAAAGGTAAAGGCTCCCCTCGCACATATGTGCTAGTCATTTCCGACTCTAGAGGGTGGTGCTCATCTCTGTTTCAAAGCCGAAGAGCCAGCGCTGTCTCCATGGTCATGTGGCTGGCATGACTAAATGCCGAAGGCGCATAGAACATTGTTACTTTCCCACCAAAGGTGGTTCCTATTTTTCTACTTGCATTTTGAGGTGCTTTCGAACTGCTAGGTTGGCAGAAGCTGGGACAAGTCACGGGAGCTCCCTCTGTTATGTGGCACTAGGGTTTCGAACCGCCGAACTGCTGACCTTTTTGATCGACAAGCTCAGCATCTTAGCCACTGAGCCACGACATCCCTTCACCAACAATCCTTATGTATCATTTATTGAATGTATATGCTTCCCATCTCCCCAATAAGGCAAATCTGGCTAAAAAAAATCTGGGATCCATTTTTAGGATGTCACGACAATGTCTGGAACTTAATGGGACACTTAAAAAAAATGAAAGGGTGGTTGTATACAATTTGTTTTAATGTGTCCCCCCCCCCCATTATGACTAAAGCTAACAGCAAACATTTTACCAGATCTTGATTATAATTGGTAAGATGGCTCAGGGCAGGTTTCCCAGGTTGCTGACTTTGTGTGTACTGCAAGTGAATGCAGAGAGGGCTGTTTCCATGAAGTGGGCCCCCATTCCAGGCTGAGACACAACTGTGATTCTGAGTTTCTCAATTGCCCCTGTCAGGCCTGGAGCTCCTGTCTTTTTCTTGAATTCTTCAGGGCTGCCACATTTAGTGCTGTGGGAAAACTGGGAGGGAGGGATGTTGTTGGTTTTTTTGCACGCCGAACTGGCAGTAATGCCAGAAGGAACCCACCCCTGAATGTAATGTAATATAATATAATGGAATAGAGTGGAGTGGAGTGGAGTGGAGAAGAGTAGAATAGAACAGAATAGAACAGAACAGAACAGAACAGAATAGAATAGAATAGAATAGAGAATATGGAATGGAATAGAACATAACAGAATATATTCTGTTCTCTACTCTATGGAGAGTAGAGTAGAATAGAGAAGAGTAGAGAAGAGTAGAGAAGAATAGAGAAGAGTAGAGAAGAGTAGAGAAGAGTAGAGAAGAATAAAGTAGAGTAGAGTAGAGAAGAGGAGTAGAATAGAATAGAGAATATGGAATGGAATAGAACAAAACAGAATATAGGATGTAGAGTAGAGTAGAGTAGAGTAGAGTAGAGAAGAGTTGAGAAGAGTAGACAAGAGAAGAGTAGAGTAGAATAGAATAGAATAGAATAGAATAGAATAGAGAATATTGAATGTTGTGGAACAAAACATAATATAGAATGTAGAATAGAGTAGAGTAGAGTAGAGTAGAGTAGAATAGAATAGAATAGAATAGAATAGAGAATATGGAATGGAATAGAACATAACAGAATATAGGATGTAGAGTAGAGTAGAGTAGAGTAGAGAAGAGTAGAGAAGAGTAGAGAAGAGTAGAGAAGAGTAGAGTAGAGAAGAGGAGTAGAATAGAATAGAGAATATGGAATGGAATAGAACAAAACAGAATATAGGATGTAGAGTAGAGTAGAGAAGAGTTGAGACGAGTAGAGAAGAGAAGAGAAGAGTAGAGTAGAATAGAATAGAATATTGAATGTTATGGAACAAAACATAATATAGAATGTAGAATAGAGTAGAGTAGAGTAGAATAGAATAGAATAGAATAGAATAGAATAGAATAGAATAGAATAGAAAATAGAACAGAACAGAAAGAATGGAATAGAATGGAATGGAATAGAATAGAATAAAAAACTTTATTGTCACTTTGAATGTACACTAATCGTGTGCCCCGACAAAACAGCGATCGTCAAAATAGCGCCGACAACAACACGATGTCATTAGCGCACCCACAACTTCGCGTCGATATAAGTGCGCCGACAAAACCGCGATGAAGGAAAACCACATACCATTTAGAAGTATAAATTTATTATGTTTAAATAAGTTAAAACCAATCAATGTGTGCTTCATTGATGCTAGTATTCATTGATGCAATATTGAAGAAGGCTCTTGAGAATACCATGGATAGTCAAGAAAATTAATAAATAGATCCTCTAACAAATTAACCAGATATTTCATTTCAGGAACAAATGACTATATTGTGGGCAGTAAAATGCAGTAGTAAAAGTTTATTATGTCACTAAAAGACATAAGAGAGTTTTGATGCAATAAGAGGTAAGTTTATTATACAGGTTTTTTCTTTGTTTTCTACTTTCCACAGTGCGCGATTGTGTCGGCATTTTAACATTTTAAAATGCTATCCCTGCATTTTGATTTTAAACATGTGCACGCAATTGTGTCAGCGCGCACATGTCGGCGCGCTACTGTCGCATAATGATTAGCGCTACTGTCAGCGTGGATTTGACCCCCACGGTTCTATCGGCGCAGAAAAGGCTTTCGCGCATTTTCTTGGTGAACCCACTAATCGGCATACATTAAAATGAAATTTCATTCCATACAGCTCTCAAAGGATCACCACCTCCAATTTTACACTCCCTAACCATGACGGAATAAATAAATAAACTTTTCTTTAAAACCTCCAGTGATGGAGCACCCATAAGGGGGAGAGAGTGTCTTTTAAGTCTGAATGGCCACTAAGGGACCAAGTTGAGGGCTACATGTACAGTAGCTTGCCCTGCCAGGGTTGGTGGGAATGTGGTTTTCTTCTTGGTCTCTTTATTATATTTATTTATTCAATTTATATGTTGCCTGTCTCACTATCAAGCAACTCTTGGCAGCATATAAATTGAATAAATAAATAAAAGAACTATAGTTCCTTGATTCGGGGATTGTTTTCTGCTTGATTGTTCTCTGTTGCAATCCCTAACTGATTAAACAACAAAGTAGAATAATAAAAAACAAACAGAACAACAACAACTAGCAAGCAACACCCAGATAAGCAGAATTATCCCCAGACAAACAATCAAGGGAAAGACAATACCCTAATCAAGGAACTCCCAAGGAGAAAACCACACCCTCACCAACACTGGCAGGGCAGGCTACTGTACAGTAAAGCACAGAAGGAAGGAAACCTTCCTTCACCAGCACTGATGATGTTCCTTAGTTGGGTAATGAAACATCTGCAAGCAAACACCCAAGCCCCTTCCAATTCTGTTAATCTGTAAACTTTGTGAATGAATGAATGAATGAATGAATGAATGAATGAATGAATGAATGAATGAATGGTGTTCAGACAACATGCTAACACAGGGTGGGCGAATATGTTTCCCTTTATGACCTGTGGACCTGTGAGCCAGCCTTGCTGACTCAGGAATTCTGGAGGTTGAAGTCCACAAGGCATAAAGGGTCCATAGTTGCTCCACCCCTGGATTAGGGCAACACAAATGCTCAATTCAGGTATTCTTGTGAAGGCAACTTAACCCAATCTCCAAATTGAATGAACGACTTTGGGGATTGAATCCAAACCACGATTCAAATCATAGGAGCAGATCAGGGGTGAAATCCAGCAAGTTCTGGAGAACCAGTAGCGGAAATTTTGAGCAATTCGGAGAACCGGTAGCAGAAATTTTGAGTAGTTCGGAGAACTGGTAGTGGACATTTTGAGCAATTCGGAGAACCGGTAGCAGACATTTTGAGTAGTTCGGAGAACTGGTAGTGGACATTTTGAGCAGTTCGAAGAACCGGTAGCAGACATTTTGAGTAGTTCGGAGAACCAGTAGCGGACATTTTGAGTAGTTCGGAGAACTGGTAGTGGACATTTTGAGCAGTTCGGGGAACCAGTAGCGGACATTTTGAGTAGTTCGGAGAACCGGTAGTGGACATTTTGAGCAGTTCGAAGAACCGGTAGTAAACATTTTGAGTAGTTCGGAGAACCGGTAGCGGACATTTTGAGTAGTTCAGAGAACCAGTAGCAGAATTTTTGAGTAGTTCGGAGAACTGGTAGTGCACATTTTGAGCAGTTCGAAGAACCGGTAGCAGACATTTTGAGTAGTTCGGAGAACTGGTAGTGGACATTTTGAGCAGTTCGAAGAACCGGTAGCAGACATTTTGAGTAGTTCGGAGAACTAGTAGCGGACATTTTGAGTAGTTCGGAGAACTGGTAGTGGACATTTTGAGTAGTTCAGAGAACCAGTAGTGGACATTCTGAGCAGTTCAGAGAACCGGTAGCAGAATTTTTGAGTAGTTCAGAGAATCGGTAGTGGAAATTTTGAGCAGTTTGGAGAACCAGTAGCGGAAATTTTGAGTAGTTCAGAGAACCGGTAGCGGAAATTTTGAGTAGTTCGGAGAAATGGCAGTGGACATTTTGAGCAGTTCGGAGAACTGGTAGTGGACATTTTGAGTAGTTCAAGAACTGGTGGTGGAAATTTTGAGTAGCTCGGAGAACCGGTAGCAGACATTTTGAGTAGTTCGTAGAACCGGTAGTGGACATTTTGAGCAGTTCGGAGAACCGGTTGCGGACATTTTGAGTAGTTCGGGGAACTGGCAAGTACCACCTGTCTGGCCCCAGAGTGGGCTGGGAATGGAGATTTTGCAGTATCCTTTCCCTGCCATGCCCACCAAGCCACTCCCATCAAGCCACACCATATCTACCAAGCCACGCCCACAGAACAGGTAGTCAAAAAATTTAAATTTCCCCACTGGATCAGATCCTTTTGAGCACAGATAGTTATGGAGGATCGCGAAAGGCCAGACAGAAATCATAGCAATGGGAGTTTGATTGCATTGTCATAGTTTCCATCTTGCCTTTCCTGATCTCCTTGTCACTAGCACCTCCAAACTGGTTGGGATGGTGGTTTCTTTTATTTCCTCCCAGTTTAATTCCAACACCAAACTGGATCCATCCCATTCAGTGATGCAAGAAAAACTGCCCAAATGGAATGGGATTAATTTTCCCAAATGGATTGCCCTATGCTGTCACCTTCCCTCCTCTGGCAGGCAGGAAGAAACTTAATCACGATGTCCAGTTTCACTAGTTTAATTAAATATTTTAATACCGAGGTTCATTGCGAAGAGCATGAAGCAGAATCGGTTGAATAAAACATTATTTTTAGACCTTGAAAACTGGTTAGTTTAAAGAAGTCAACTGCTGCACTGTACATGCTTTTGCTATTCTGCAGCAATGCAATTTAATCCTGACGTCTTTGCACGATACCTGAAGCATCAACTATGTTCTAACCATTGGGCAATTCTACTGCATTGGGTGCTAAGTGTATTGTCCGAACTAAAGGAAGCTGAAGGAATTACATTTGCTAGCGTTACATTAACCATGGCAAGCAGGTGTGAACATAACTACTGGTTAGGTTTGGTGACTAGGGATACTGACTTTCCAAAGAGGGAGATTAGTTACTACAGGTGTGAGCAGCTATGACTCCTTTACAATCTGTGGACTTTGACTCCCAGAATTCCTGAGCCCATGTTTCTCAATTCAAAAGCATCAGCAGGAACCTGGCTCCAAAATGCAGCATCCCATTGCCAGGATGGCGAACCTATGGCACGAGTGCCACAGGTGGCACCTAGAGACCTCTCTGCGGGCACGCAAGCTGTCGCCCTAGCGCACATGTGCACGCACCTCCCGCCAGCCAGCTGATTTTCGGGTCTCTGCCGCACGGGTGCCAGGCTCATGTGGGAGAAGCATGCCTCATGCACGCATGCGTGGGCAGAAGGGGAGGGTGTATGTGAAGGTGCGGCATGCCCCCCGCATCCCATTTTTGGTCCCATGAGGCTTCGTGGAGGTCTGCTAGGCCCAAAATAGGGTGTGGGGCACATGTGGGAGGGTCGTGCACATGCGCAAGGGGGCAGGGTGTTCAGAGGAATATCACTCACGCATTATGGGTGTGGGAAAGTGTGCATGCGCTTTCAGCACGCGATTAGAAAAAGGTTAGCTATCACGGTCCTACTGCAATCTCCACATAATTGCACTCAAAGCTCCACTCCTTCTGGACAGGTGCAAGACAAGGAGAAAAGGGATGGAGCTTGTGGTGTGTTGTTATAAAGACAATTTCTTGATTTGTTCTCTCTTCCAGACTCTTACGGACCTCAATGAGTCATTGGTTCGTTCATTGATTCATTCATTGGTTCATTCATTGATTCATTCATTAGTTCATTGGTTCATTGATTCATCCATCCATCCATCCAACTTCTATTTATGGCATATGAAGACCAATGAATTACTAAATGAAAACCTGTGCATTTATGGAAATGTCAGTCAGTAAAGAAGGATGCAAAATAAGAAAGGGAGAGAGAACAACCCACATCTGTGCACAGTTTCCACATCTGGAGAACATTTCAACTCTTTCTGGGTTCTGCTCAATTATTCACCTACCTGCTCAGGTTTTCAATGTCCTGAATGTGCGTGGGATGGATACACACTGTGCCAAATGCAGCTGGGATCTATGAGAGTGGGAGGATCAAAAGAGACAAAACCCAAGCACGGCCCCTTTGGATTATAGCAATGTGTCAATCATCTCACCTGTTTTCACCCTCTCTGCTGATGTTGCTAGCTATTCATACCCTAATGGGATTTCATCCAACTTGAGCTTTAAGTGAAGGACTGAACCAAACAGTAATAGCAATAGCACTTAGACTTGTATACTGTTTCACAGTGTTTTGTAGCCCTCTCTAAACAATTCACAGAGTCAGCATGTTGCCCCCAACCATCTGGGTCCTCATTTTAGTGACCTTGGAAGGATGGAAGGCTGAGTTAGCCTTGAGCCGGTCAGGATCAATTCCTGGCAGTGTGCAGAGTTAGCCTGCAATGCTGCATTCTGACAGGAAGGGAGGGAGAGGGAGGGAGGGAGGGAGGGAGGGAGGGAGGGAAGGAAGGAGGGAGGGAAGGGAGGGAAGGGATGGAAAGAAGGATCGAGGGGGAGGGAAGGAAGGAGGGAGGAGAAGGGAGGGAGGGAAGGAGGGAGGGATGGAAGGAAGGGAGAAAGGAGGAGGGAGGGAAGGAGGGAGGAAGGGAGGGAAGGAGGGGGGAGAAAGGAGGGAGGAAAGGAAGGAAGGAAAGAAAGAAAGAGGGAGGGAGTTGGCAGAAGTTGGGACAAATAATAGGTGCCCACTCTGTTATGCAGCGCTAGGGATTCGAACCGCCAAACTGTCGACCATTCTGATTGACAAGCTCAGTGTCTTAGCCACTGAGCCACCACATCTCTTCACATTTGTATTTTACCTTTCTTTTTTCAACCATAATAAATTTGCTTTGAACAAAAGGTGCCATCCAAGGGTGAGAAAACCCCAAAACAACGAACGACAAACTTCCCACACATTTTTGGCATTTATATGTAGGAATGTCATCAGGAAGGAAGACATTTGGGATGGATTCCCAGACAAGTTTAAAAGCCTGTTCTTAGATATATTTGAGATTAGGACCACAGGTGGGTGTGGGCAGGGTTACTGTCTCAGTGGCAGCCCAGCCACCACCACCCACTTCCCCCCAACCGATATATTTTAAGAAAAGATCTTGTGGTTCTTTTTATTTAGTCATTATAACCCGAAACGTAGGCAGGCGCTCATGAAACCCAAGAATCATAGGTGGCCTTCAGGATGCCGTGAGTGGGTGGAAAGGACTACCGGTCTCACAATGTCCTCGTCGAATCTCACGCGTTTGACTAGCCAGATAACATCGTATCCGGAATGAGGGATGAAAGTCAAATGGTTCGGAAAATAACCTAATTCGTCCCATGGTTTCGTGGCGCTGGCAGAGCCTGGGATGGTAGAAGGAGAAGGAGTTGAAAATCCAGAGGTGTCATCCTGCGGTTTTTTTTTAAAGAGTCCATGCTATCAATCAATATGTCGCCACGATGTTAAAAGGATGTTGAGACTCTAGAAAAAGTGCAGAGAACAGGAAGTAAGGAGGCTAAAACATATAAAGAATGGTTGCTGGAATTGGCATGGATGTTCTGACCCAGGCTTCCCCATAAGGACGAAGTTGAGTCCTCGTCCCGATAAACCCCTTTCATTGACAGTGAATTCCTCTCCAGCAAAGTCTTTCTTCTCCCACAGACTTTCAAGATAGTTCCCAATTGCCGACCTTTCTCAGGCTTGGAGAGTGGCCAGGCTGATATCTTTCAGGCACCACCATACTTGGCAAGAATGCAGGAATGAACTAATGGTCTCCTGCAAACTCCACTCCCCTTTTGCTTCTCTTTTATTTCCTCTGGGAGTGGCCATTCATCGTTCACCTGTGGCCTTACTCACAAGTCAATCTTTCTTCCTTAGCTGTTCCCTTCATCTGGCAACTCTGTGCATGCGCACACTGGGAACAGGCTCCAGCTGTTCATCTACTTCACTGATGTCTGACTCCGAAGGCAGCTGATAAATGTCCCCTTAGCCCCCTCAGAGGGGTCCCCTCTCTGCCTCCGACACAGACCCCTCATCAGAGCCTTTCCCAGCCTCCAGGACTGGCCCAGGTTCCTCCTCAACCTC
Organism: Thamnophis elegans; assembly: GCF_009769535.1. Taxonomy (NCBI): domain Eukaryota; kingdom Metazoa; phylum Chordata; class Lepidosauria; order Squamata; family Natricidae; genus Thamnophis; species Thamnophis elegans. The sequence goes on along the minus strand of NC_045553.1, from coordinate 21,559,665 downwards.
CACACTGTCCGAATCTGCTACCAGCTCCACTGGCAGGCCACGATGTCATCACAATGTAAAAAAAAATGTGGAGACTTTAGAAACAGTGCAGAGAAGAGCAACAAAGAGGATTAGGGGACTGGAGGCTAAAACATACAAAGAACGGTTGCAGGAACTGGGGATGTCTAGTTTTATGAAAAGAAGGACTAGGGGAGAGATGACAGCAGTTTTTTCAATATCTCAGGGGCTGCCACAAAGAAGAGGGAGTCAAACTATTATCCAAAGCATCTGAGGGTAGAATAAGAAGCAATGGGTGGAAACTAATCAAGGAGGGGAGCAACTTAGAACTAAGGAGGAATTTCCTGACAGTTAGAACAATTAATCAATGGAACTGTTTGCCTCAAGAACTTTTTAAGAAAATGTTGGCTAACCATTTGTCTGAAGTATTGTAGGGTTTCCTGTCTAGGCAGGGGGTTGGACTAGGAGACCTCCAAGGTCCCTTCCAACTCTGTTATTATTCTATTATTCTAATAACACTGCCATGCGCTGGCCAACATTTCTTTATCAGGTGATTCCTGGCAGGGATTGCAAGGATTACAGACCAATAGAACCACGCTGGTCTTTTGAAACTGAGTTAAATCTTGCAGGATCCAGTCTGGATCAGTTGCCAGAACCAGAGGTTTAGTCTTAGAAAGAGGTTTCCTGAGGATATCTGTAGAGATTCTCAGTCCTCCAGGTCCTGGTTGTCCCAAAGGTGCTTTTTCAGGAGGCCCCTGGACTATTTTGTTTTTTCTTTGAAGACGTTTCGCTTCTCCTCCAAGAAGCTTCTTCAGTTCTTCCTGGATGGGGGTGGGGGGAGGGAATGGAAGGATTGATACTCCTTACAGACAGCTGGTCATTTGCATCCTTTTAGAAGACCTTTGAAGCACTTGGAGGTTTATCTGTGTCCTCAGGGTCACCTGAGTAGTGAAAATGGTTCCTGTAGTCTGCAGTTTTTCTCTCTGGAAATCCATTCCTTCTCTGACACCACTCAAAGGTCTTCATCCCAAATTGTATAGCTAAAAGTCTGTAGAGATTCTCCGTCATTCAGGTGGTGGTTGTCCCAAAGGGGCTTTTTCAGGAGGCAACTGGACTTGCTTGTTTTTTTTTTCTTTTGAAGACGTTTCACTTCTAATCCAAGAAGCTTCTACTTCACCACTGTCCGAGCTGGAGAAGCTTCTTGGATAAGAAGCGAAACGTCTTCAAAAGAAAAAAGTCCAGTTGCCTCCTGAAAAATCACCTGTGTGACTTCCCCGAAGATGGACTCCAGCACGCGTCCAAAAACTCGGAAGACCTAGATTGCAATATTATTCTGGGATGCGTACAGTTGCCTTCATTTGTGAGTTAAATCTTGGTTACCAAGTTCAGACAACCTCGTTAACACCATCATTCATTGGTTCCGGAGGCTGAGAAAGTTAGTTCTTTTCATCATGTATGGAGGCTGCGGATTAGAATGACAGACCTCAACAGAAATAGCCAAGGGAATTTGGCAACCAGGATTCTGATATGGCTGAGGTTGATCTAGATGGAAACACCTGAATTAATGAGCTACAAGTAGGAGTAAATACTACCTTGGGACATTGTTGGGATGGAGAAGGTTCAAATGTTGGCTGGGACGTGGGTGATCCTGGCATAGAGCTTTGTGTAGGGTTGTAACATTTGCGCCTTCCTTCAAAACTATTTTGGGGTATGTCCTGCTACTATCATTATGGTTCCCACTTGAAGAGGTTGGCCATTCATTGTTGGGTTAATTTTAGGCTTAATATCTTGTTTTTGCTTGGCTTCAACATCTGCCTGCCTGCCTCTTTATCGGCCTATCTACCTGCCTACTTACCAGAGATCTAATGAGTAGTTGGCAAGATAGGTTTTAATCAAGAAGTAAAACAAATGGTATTAGGATTGCCAAAGCAGTACGAATAGAGACTTTTCCTGGGTGTGACGCTTGAAATGATACTCCTGAACAGGTGTAGGTGTCCCACCTAGCAGCCTTACCTGTCTAAGGTAAGGGAAGCCTACGTTGGCGGGCCATCAGGTGATGCAATAAAAAACACTGTGCTTTGCACACTTGTGGGGAAAAAGTTGATGAACACATAAGTGTAATTATTTTTCTAGATCAAAATTCTAGAATGGCTCAACAATCTTGAAATGGAGATGAGCACCAGCCCATATACTCAACAGGGACTAGTGGAGTAAAATCCACAGGGGGCTTCTTTACCTGAATTGTTGCCCTAGTAAGACCACACCTAGAGTACTGCATCCAGTTTTGGTCAGCACACTATCAAAAACAGGTTGAGACTTTAGAAAGAGTGCAGAGAAGAGCAACCAGGATGATGAGGGGACTGGAGGCTAAAACATAGGAAGAACGGTTGCAGGAATTGGGCATGGCTAGTCTAGGGGAGAGAAAGACCAGGGGAGACAGGATAGAAGTCTTCCAATATTTGAGGGGCCGCCACAGAGGAGGGGCTCCAGCTATTCTCCAAAGCACCCAAAGGCCAGACAAGGAATAATGGGTGGAAATTGATCAAGGGGAGATTCAACCTGAAATAAGGAGGAATTTTCTGACAGTGAGAACAATCAACCCATGGAACAGAAATTGTGGAGGCTTCATCACTGGAGGCTTTCAGGAAGAGATTGGATTACCATTTATCCGAAATGGTGTAGGGCCTCCTGCTTGAGCGGGGGTTGGACTAGATGACCTATAAGGTCCCTTCCAACTTTGTTAATCTGTTAAACCTGAACAGTTGTCTGTGTGTGTTCTGCTTTTTTTATTCATTGCCATTTCAGTTGGACATGGTTGCTTTTAATCTCCTTTAGTGCCAGTTTAATTTTCTCTCTATTTTCACTTGATTGCAGTCTGTTACGACTGGGGCAGGTTTTATGCATTGCCAAACAAGCAAGCCAATGTGTATTTATAGATTGTGTTTCCTTGTGAACTGAATACCCAGCTAGTAGTAGTATTAATAATAAGGATAGCAGATGTTCTATCATTATTTGGCAAGTCCTTTCATCATCCCAATTAGCATTCAGAGTAATATTGGAATGATGAATTAGGTGGTATACTTATTTGATATAGATACTGTATACATATGACTGCATATCCTCGGATCCATCCAACATCATAATAAAGTTTGCAGAAGACACAATGGTGCTGGGTCTCATAACTGGAAGGGACGAATCGGCATACAGGAAGAAGTCCAGAAGGTATCTGCACGGTGCTCAAGAAACAACTTACATCTAAATACTAGTAAGACAAAGGAGATGGTGCTAGATTTCCAGAAGCACAGAGAGGAACCTGCCCCACTGTATATCGAGGGGGGCTGTGTGGAGAGGGTTTCCTCTTTTAAATTCTTGGGAGTGCTTATTAATCAAGATCTCACCTGAAAAAACAACACGTCTCTGGTGATTGTAAAGGCCCAACAGAGACTTCATTTCCTTAGAGTCCTGCGAAAAAGTCAGGTGGAACAACGGCTGATGACCTCTTTCTATTGGTCCACCATAGAAAGTGTCCTCACATATTGCATTACAGTATGGTGCACTGCAGTGGTGGGTTTCTAATTTTTTTACTCCCAAACCAGTGCGTACCGGCTGAAACCCACCCCTGGTGCACTGCTTTAAGTGCTGCGGACAGGAAGGCACTACAGAGAGGAATCAATTCGGCACAAGAAACCATCGGTTGCCCTCTAACACCACTGGGTGACATCGCCAGGTCTCGCTGCTTTAGCAGAGTAAGGAAGATACTCAGAGATGCTTCACGTCCTGGTCAGTGTCTCTCGCATTTCTACCATCGGGCAAAGACATCGAAGGATAGCCAGCCGAGCAAATAGGTTTAAAAATAGTTTCTATCCTTGGGCTATCAGACTCTTAAACACAACCGCAATCACTCCACGCACACGTGGAAACGTATGACTAGTTTTTCTTTTTTTTCTTTTTTCGTTTCCACTATAATTTTGCACCAGTGAGGCTAAAACCAATTTCGTTGTATTTATTTTGTACAATGACAATAAAGACTAGACTATACTACTGTATAACCATGTTCAGGCTCCCACGAATGCTGCAGTAATTTGGGGGAATTACCAGTGGGAATGCTTGCAAGCTTAAGTGTATAGCTTAATTTATTATTATCATTCAAGAGAAAGTACTTATGACTCTTGGGCGATAATTGCAAAGATCCTGGGCTCAAGGTATATACCCTCTATAAAATCAGAAAAATAGAAAATGCAGGTGTTGCTTTGCGTTTTGTTTCCCAATTTTGAATATTTTCAAAATTGAATTTTCAAAAGTGAGTCTTCAAACTTTTCTTAGACTTTAACTTTCACTTGAATGCTCTCTCTCTCTCTTACACACACACACACCCACACACCCCAATCCATATTTTGAAAAGTGTCTTGGAATTTGAGGGACAAATGAGAAATTGATTTGGTTTGGGAACAAATTTTCCATTTTCAAATCAACGTACAAAACTTTGGTCTTAATCAAAACTCACATTTCGTAACACGAATTGCAAATGGAGAGGGCATTTCTTGAAGATAATAAATAAATATTTTAAAATAAAATTTGTGCATGTTTTAGTCCAAATTCAAAAGGTCGAGTTTGAAAAACTGAACATGACATAGCTGCAAAAAGGGGATCTTGAGATTTACCAACTTGAGACATTTGTAAGAAAAACAATGTATGTGTATTAGAGAAGAATAATCTATTCTGAAGCATCCAGCCTAATTTGGAATATTTTGGAACGAATTGTTTTGGCCAGCAATTGGGAAAGAGAACAGAGCCAAAGTCCATCACAAATCAGGAAGCAGAATGGGGCAATTTACCATGGCCAATTTGTTGCAGCCAACTCACTGCAGGACAACTCAACAGTTCAATTTAATTATTTAAAATATATTTTAAACCTATTTTTATTTTTGTCTTTTGTATTTTCTTTGGTTCCCTCCTTTGGCATCCTTCCTTTCACGAATCGTGTTCCGCTATTTCTTCAATGTTAGCCTAACTCTCGTCTCATGGGAGTTGGCCGTGGTGAGTTGGGCCACAGCAAGTTGGCTGGAGCGAGTTGAGTCTGGTACCACCTTATCTCAATACCCAATTTGATTGACAGGTTTAAACTTTTGTGAACTACTTTTAATAATAATAAAAAAGGTTGGTCTCAGAAAGAGATTCCCAGACGCCCCAGAGTAGCCTATGCTCTCTCTCTCTCTTTACAGTTCTGCTCTGCTGAGTGGGAGTGATGCTTGACAGATAAATCTTTCTGAAACTCTGGCTGTAGTCATTAAAGGAGCACATGGCATTTTTAAACAGGATTTTGGGGTGTCAACCTCAAAATCTTGACCAGATTCCTGCCTGATCAGATGCAGGAGCTGCCTCTCTGCCTTCAATTTCCACAGAAGGTGACACTGCACACATCCTCCCTTCAAATATGCTCAGTCTCTGGGATGGAATTCTCACAGGACGTGGCTAATGATTGCCTTCTCGCAGGGCCAGGGGAAACAGCCTCACAATCAGTGGTAGGTTCCTACCGGCTCGGCCCGGTTTAAGCCAAACCAGTAGTGGCGGCTTGGGTCGCTAGAACCAGCAGCGACCCAGGCCTGCTATGCCCCCAAACCGGTTCTCCGGGTGGCAACATAGGGGACGCCATCTTATTTTTTTGCTTCTGCACATGCACAGAGCAATTTTTATTGCAGTGCGCAGGCACACGTGCAAGCCCACAAGCGAACTGACAGTAGTCCCTGTCGAAACCCCCCCACCCCTACTCACGATGGTGGTTTTCATAGACACATTCCCTATTCATAGTCTGTGCCAAAATGTTGTAAAATTGATTGGCATTTTTATAAAGGGGGATGAAATCCTGAGCACTTTCCATATTTTAGCTGGAAATTGATGAGAAATTTGTAATTTGCTTTGCTTTGTTTCTTTCTTCCTTTCCTTTCCTTCTTTCCTCCTTTCCCTTCCTTTCTTTCTTTCTTTCTTCCTTTCCTTCTTCCTTTGCTTTCCTTCTTTCTTCCTTTAATTTCCTTCTTTCCTTTTCTTTCCTTTCTTTCTTTCTTTCCTTCTTTCCTTTTCTTCTTTCTTCCTTTCCCTTCCTTCTTTCCCTTCCTTTACTTCCCTTCCCTTCTTTTTGCTTTGCTTTGCTTTGCTTTCCTTCCTTCTTTCTTCCTTTCCTTTCCTTCTTTCTTTTCCTTTCTTTTCCTTTTTTCCTTTCTTTTCCTTCTTTCCTTTCCTTTACTTCCCTTCCTTTTACTTTCCTTTCCTTTCTTTCTTTGCTTTCGTTTTCTTCTTCCCTTCCCCAGAATCTCCTTTTCCCTTTCCCTTCCCCTCCCCTTCCTTTCCTTCTCTTCCCCTTCTCATTCCATCCACTTCTCATCCTTTCATTCATTCCCTTCCCATGCTCTCCTCTTTCCCTTTTCCTTCCTTTCCTCCCTCTCCTTTCCTTCTGATCTCCCCTTCTTTCCTTTCTCTCTCTCTCTTTTCCCCTCTCTTCCCTTCCCTTCTCTCTTTCCCTTCCTTTTTGAAAGAGGGAAGAATGGAGACGGTGGCAACTCCATTCCCAAGATCATTCAATATTCCAATTACATCAATACTTTCCTCCCAAGTCACTAAAATGAAACAATTCTAGTATAATCCCAAGTATCATTTCCATAGTTCAGAATTGTCACACACACACACACACAAAAACACACAAACACACCAGTTCTGGTGGACTGTTCAGAAGAAGAAAACTGAGGTAAAAATAACATTAATGTAGGATGAAGGAAAAGGATGTGTGCAGAGCCAAAATGGGCCTCTGTCTCCCAGATAGGCCACATAGGGAAAGTATGATATCTTAGTTTCAAGGGATATTCCTGTGGAGAAAATACATCTATATCCACTCAAATGATCAATCTAATCAGGAGGTTTCCACTCCCTGAATATTAATTGAATCCCTGGGAGTGTTTTTGTTCTGCCTCGGATCACCCCTCCATCCCACATCTGTCTCTAAGTGAGAGGTGGTACAGTAATGAATTGGTTGCCTGAGGATCAAAATTCCAGAAAACCAAAGCTAACCATGACACATCTTCAAAGTTCCCATTTAAGAGAATAAGTGAGGGATACAGGCCCTTTTCACAATTAGAAAAGGAGACAAAACAACCTCATCAACTTTAGACCAGGACTCTCCAAACGTGTCAACTTTAAGACTTATGGATTTCAACTCACAGAATTCCCTGACTTTTGGGGCCCGCCAGCGGCCAGCAGAGCTGGCAGCAGATTCGGACAGTGAGGAGGTTGGGAAGGAAGATGGGCCAGTCTTGGAGGCTGGGGAAGGCTCGGACGAGAGTTCTGCATCGGAGGCAGAGATGGGGCCAAGGCCGTCTGGCAGTGAACAGGTGCCTATGGAGTCAGAAATCAATGGAGCAGAAGAACAGCTGGAGCCTGTTCCCTGTGTGCGCATGCGCAGAGCTGCCAGAAGAAAAGAACAACTCAGAAATCAGGATAGGCTTGGGAGTAAAGTCACAGGTGGAAGGTGATTGGCCCCTCCCATAGGAAATAAAAGAGGAGTGAAAGAGGAGTGGGCTTTTGCAGGAAACAATTCTGAGACGCTGAGCTTGTCGATCAGAAAGGTCGGCAGTTCAGTGGTTCAAATCCCTAGCGCCATGTAATGGAGTGAGCTCCTGTTACTTGTCCCAGCTTCTGCCAACCTAGCAGTTTGAAAGCAGGTAAAAAATGCAAATAGAAAAATAGGGACCACCTTTGGTGGGAAGGGAACAGCGTTCCGTGTGCCTTTGGCATTGAGTCATGCCGGCCACATGACCAAAGAGATGTCTTCGGACAGCGCTGGCTCTTTGGCTTTGAAACGGAGATGAGCACTGCCCCCTAGAGTTGGGAATGACTAGCACATATGTGCAAGAGGAACCTTTGCCTTTAAATTACAAAATGCTGTCGAACAAACTGTATTAAAATCCATGCGCTCATCAAAAACACATGTACAGTTATCCAGAATCACAGGTGATTGGTGGTTCTGCTTCTCCATTAAACCATCTTCCCAAGCAGCCTCCATGTTTCCCGTGTCTTTCTCCCCGCTTGGAGCTGAACCCAGATGGACATTTCTTGTAACACAATGAAGGGTAGGTGAGGTTGGATCTCCTCCTGTGTCCTTGAACTGGGTTGTGGGCGAATGACAACCCTTTGCCAAACCTCATAATGGCTTTGGTTTCTCTAGGATCAAAGGGGAGAGGTAAATTACCTCTTTCTTTCTATAAAGGCCACTTAATTCCCAAGGAGGGTGGAGAATTTTCTGCCCAAACCACTGATCGGTTATCAGCTATCAGCTCTCACACAGAAAATGCATTTTCCCAAGTTGAAGGAACACAAATACACACATGTATTAAAATAGAAGTTTTATATGAGAGCTGGTGAGGTCATAGACATGCAAAAATATCCCCGGGGAAGCCCCTGCATTGAATTTTGCTCTACTGGAGACTCTTAGCTGGCCCAATGCACATCCACCTCCCCTTCCTGCTTAGCATTATTAATAATAGTCGGTGACATTCAAAGCCAACCTCTTCATTCTGCTCCTTCTGTGGACTCTAAAAATACAGAGCAGGAACTGAGACATGTCGAGTTGTCCTAGATCTTAATGTCATGCACCCACACAACTCCAGATCCCCAGTGGAAGTTTAGAGGAATATTGCTGGGTTCCCTCTGATATCTTTCTCATAGAAGGCTCCCAACTGCTTTCGTCGGTTAGCACAGATAGTTCCGGACTTAACAACAGTTCATTTAGTGACCATCCAAAGTTACAACGGCACCAAATTAGAAGAAGAGCAAATGAAGGAGACAATGATAGCATGGGCAAAACAAATTTGGCTATACGATATAATTAGAAAAAATGGCAGCAATTGTGGGATAGAAATTACAAATTAACAATGTCTCCTGCATATAAAGAAAACTTGTGCGAGATGTTTTATAGATGGTACTTTCCCCTGGCAAGATTAGCAAAGATGTTTAAAGACAAATCAGTTAAATGTTGGAAATGCCACCAGACACCTGGGTCGTATGATCATATTTGGTGGACATGTGTAGAATGTCCCTTCTTATACCATTGGTGTTTCCAGATACAAACTTTACTCCATCTTTACTTTGCTCCTCCTTCTTTCTCCTTTCTCCAAATTAGGAACTCCATCATTGATCAATCTTTGCCACCCATTGATTTTACAAGTATGAAGCGCCATTATAACAGTAACCCAGCTCCCTTTGTAATTACTTGAGGCCGACGAAACTCATTTTGATTACATCAAGTGCTGAAAGAAGAAGTAGTTGCTATGGGGAGGAGAACCTGGGTGGGGCATTTGTGAAGCTGGGACTTCCAGATTCACTTGGCCAAAATCTGCTCATGGCTGCGGCCTAAATTTTCATTAACATGTCGATTCTCCTTCCGTCTCATTGGACTCCAGCAGGGGATGGTTTGTTTGAGTTATGAAATACGTTTTGCCATCATCAAGAGGAGGTCAGACCAAACCGTTATGGTGGCCCCAAAGCTAACAGTCAGATGCAAACAAAACATGATGTCTTGCTTGTTTAAATATGCTTCCTCCCCCTTCACTTTATGAGGGAGAGCATGTTGGAGATGCTTTCTCAAAATACTTGTCTGCCCCGGGTTCAAGTTTCTTTTATCTGTTTGCTGTCTTGGTTGTGAGTCTTCTTCTTGTTCCTCAAGGTCATTCCTTCTTTACACCATCATCATTGTCCTCAGTCTTCTGATTTCCTCTCTTTCGCTTTGAATAACCTTGATGAACCACCTCTCCATTCCAGCAAACAGGGACTACCTGTGGATGCTTTCCATCTAATGAAGAGATAGGATGTAGGATCATGGAGGTGAACCTTTTCAGAGCACACTTCCTGCAGCAAAACTAAACTCCTACCTGCACAACCTTACAAAACCCTAGTTGTTCCAGGAGGCCAATTATGTGAATTTGGATGATTGGCGTTATGTAAATGCTTTAATATGTACAGTATATGCAGGGAGTCCTTGCTGAACTATCAGTCATTCACTGATCATTCAAAGTTGAGTCCTAAAAAATATGTAGAGCCCAATTTTAAAATTCTAATGGTCCCAACCCCCTCATCCTCCCAGGCATGTGATTGTCAACCCTAAAGCTGACCTGACCACAGCCATCTTGGAGCTTCAGTGTTGAAACACTGGCACTGAGGGATAGGGAGTGGAGCTCGAAATTTTGGGCTTGGACAACTTAGAACTGTGTTGCCTGTGGTGGGACCTAAGCATAGTATACACAAAATTGTCTGCTACAACATCCTACCTGTCGATGGCTTCTTCAACTTCAACTTCAATAAAACACGGGCTAACAATAAATGCAAACTCAAGGTAAACCGCTCCAAACTCAATTGCAGAAAACACGACTAGCAGTGTGCTCAACGCCTGGAATGCTCTCCCTGACTCCCTTGTTACATCCTCAATCCCCCACAGCTTCAACCTTAAACTGTCCACCGTGGACCTCACCCCATTCCTAAGAGGTCTGTAAAGGGGGAGTGCATAAGCACACCAGCGTGCCTACCATCCCTGTTCTACTCTCCTCATTTATTTGTACCCATTTCCTTTGTTCATGTTCATCTCCATGTTCATACCTAAACCTGCTATCTTGTACATGTTTGACAAACTAATGAGTGAATGAATGAATGAATGAATGAATGAATAAATAAATAAATAAATAAATAAATAAATAAATAAATAAATAAATAACTGGAGTTGTGTAGCCAAAACAAAATACTTTCTCTTGGGAACCAAGGACATTCTCACACCTGGACCATGGAAGGAGGAGTAAGGTCAATCGGACAGCGACTTGATTGGATCATGTGACTGATTGTCTGGGGTTGTGGGAAAACTTTCTCTTTTAATTAGATGAAACCCGCGGGAACAGTTTTCACCAGTTCTGTGCCCATATGATGTCTCCAATAAAAGTATTGTCAGGTACACAGCCAAAACTCCGACAAAGTATTCTTCGAGGGTTTCACCTGCCTTGGAGTTTCGCTTGATATGGGATTATTATTTGGAACCCTGACCGTGATTGCATTTTGGGGGACCTGGCAATTGGCTTGTGTTTACATACTTGGTCAGCATCCTGGAGTCACTTGACCGTGGTTTATTATGGGGCTTTTTTGCTCATTTCTGGCGTTTGCTTCTAGTTTTCATCCAAAATGCCCATTGGATGCAATGGTTTTGCTTAACAACTACTGAGTTCATTTAATGACTGTTTGTTCACTTAATCTCTCCCCCCCCCCTAAAAAAAGTAAAATCAGTCAGATCACATGATGACCTGCTTAATGACAGCAATGACTTACAGTTGTAATTCCTTGCTCAATTAAAGGACTACTCTGTAATCCCTTAGTGGGTAGGTCTTCACCAGTTGTGGGATTCAATTTTTTTTTACTACTGGTTCCGTGGGCATGGCTCGGTGGGCGTAGCTTTGTGGGTGTGGCAGGGGAAGGATACTGTAAAATCTCCATTTCTTCCCAATGGGAGCCAGGAGGCAGCTGGGACTCAGAAGACAGAGAATAGTTGGGGGCGGGGGCCAGCCAGAGGTGGTATTTACCAGTTCTCTGAACTACTCAAAATTTCCGCTACCGGTTCTCCAGAACTGATCAGAACCTGCTGAATCCCACCTCTGGTGTTCACTATTGCCCTGGAAGAATATTACAATATTGTTGCTTGCTGGAACAACATATTTTCAAATTAAGTGATCTATAAATGCCTTAAAGCAATAAAAAGAGAACACAGAAAATATTGGTTCAATTTCAGTTGTTTCTATCATTTCACCAATCACGTTTTCAAAGGATGGCCCTTCCCATAATATAATTCAGCATTTCTTCAACATTATGAGAAAATCCATTCTCCCTTCTAACTTTCCTAGAACTTTCATGTCTTCATGCCCTCCCCCCACTTACCCCATGGTAGTCTATTAAAAAAAATCAAATTAGGCGGGTGAATGAATGTAGAAGAGAGCTGCCCTTTGAATGGGTAGCAAGGGTAGACAAGAAAAGACAATCAATTTAAAAGCATAGGGCTAAAACAGAATTTCTCAACCTTGGTAGCTTTAAAATGTCTGGACTTCAACTCCCAGAATTCCAAGGAGGCTAGGGAATTAAAAGTTCAGATATTTTAAATTTGTTAAAATTGAGAAATATTGGGCTAGAAACCGGGAAGCTGTAAATTCCTGTCCTCTCCTGGGCATAAAAGCCAGCTAGGTGATTTGAACCCAACACCAGAGGTGAAATGCTACTGGTTTGGATCAGTTCACCCGAACCTGTAGCAAAAAAAATGCTACAGGTTTGGCATACTGGTATTTCTGACAATCAGCTGTGACGCGATTTATATTAGCTAGAATGGTTGGATTTCCTGCTTTCTAGCTAATTTAAATTGTGTGTCACAGCTGATCGTAGGAAATCAAAGGTTCTGTACATGTGCAGAGGTGGTGCCTGTGAGCAAAGCGTGTGCGCATGCCTGCCCGCCCGCCCACACACTCACATTTGCAAACTGGTAGCGAATGTAAATTGATTTCACCCCTGTCCAACACCCTTACTGGGTAGTTGTAATGGGCAAAATATGAGGGGGACATGAGGGATGTCCACTGCTTTGAGTTGAGAAAGGTAGGATCAAAATATCTATCTATCGTCAATCATCCAGATCATATTTGTCCCAAAGGTGGGGGGTTTTTTTCCCCAAAAGGCAACTGGATTTTCTTAATTTTTTTTTCTTTGAAAACTTTCTTTGGAAGTTAGAACTAAAGAAGCTTCTTGAGTGAGAAGCAAAATGTTTTCAAAGAAAGGGAAAAAAATCAAGAAAGTCCAGTTTCTTGCCTTTTGGGGGATAAAATACTCTTTTTAGGATAAAAATCCATTTTAAAAAATTATTTTGTTTTTTTAAATTACATTTCAGTTGAATTAAATTTCAAATTCGATTAAAATTCTAGAGTTGCTGGGAGTCGGGCAGCCGATAAATTTAATTAATTAAAAATCCAATTAGAGGGTGGTTAAGTGACCAAGCCCATTTTGGGTGGCGGTATTTAGTGGATCGTGGCTGATTTGCAAAACCAAAACTGGTTTAAACCTGCTTAAAACTAGCCCCAACTGAACCAGGGATTGAGAAAGCACTTCTGTTTCATTCCCAAGGTAATTACCTGGACCTAACCACGAGGTAACAGGCAGTTTTGGTCAGCTTGGCAAAATGGAATTTTTTTCCAGGTAACTCCTTCCTATAGATTAAATATAGATTAAATATAGATTAAATTTATTTAACCTATAATTACTGTAATTTCAGTCTCAGTAGAAATGGCAATTTGGTGGCAACGTTGGAAGTACTTCCATTCTTTCAAGGACCTGATGGGTCAAATGTCACCTCAAATAAGACTTTAGTAGAAATGAATAAACTTTTGGAAAAGAAATCTCAGAGTTGAGCGGTTTGGGTTTTCTGTTTTGTAGGTCAGGACATTTAATTGAAGGGAAGTCTACCTGTTTTATCATGGCATGAAGGAAACTGTTCTAACCTAGGCTTCTCCAGCAGCATGAAGCCAAGTCCTTGTCCCGATAAACCCCTTTTATTTCATTGACAGTGAATTCCTCTCCAGCAAAGTCTTTCTTCTCCCTCAGTTTTTCAAGATAGCTCACAATTATCGACCTTTATCAGGCTTGGAGAGTGGCCAGACGGATATCTTTTAGATGCCGCAATACTTGGCAGGAATGAACTAATTGTCTCCTGCAAACTCCACTCCCCTTTTGCTCCTCTTTTATTTCCTCTGGGAGCGGCCATTCATCGTCCATCTGTGGCCTTACTCCCAAGTCGACCTTTCTTCCTTAGCTATTCCCTTATTCTGGCAACTCTGTGCATGCGTACACTGGGAACAGGCTCCAGCTGTTCTTCTATTCTATTCTATTCTATTCTATTCTATCCTATTCTATTCCTATTCTATTCTGTGACAAGGAGGGTGCAAAACCCAGCATCCAGCCAGTGTCCCCTTCCCCTGGTTCTCAGGAGGCCTCCTTGGATTGGTTTGGCAACAAGGAAGGAAAACAAAAAACAAGGAGCAGAATAGAATGGTGCCAAGGTGCCCTGACATCAACAGAGGCGGAGAGCATGGTGAGATTGCAGGGGGTGCCACAATACCTCCAGGAGGTAGGATGGGATGGGGTATTCTGGTTGTGGGGAAACTGAACCCAGAATAAAGAAAGGTCTCAGATGAATTCACCCAGCCTCCCTTCTTCTTACCAAGGTTCAGTTGAAGACTGTGGTTGCTACAACTTCTAGGCACCATGAAAGATCTGTCATAACAACATTTGGGGAAAAAATATAAAGTTGAGTATCATCAACATACTGATCAGACCTCATCCCGTGGTGTCAGATGATCTCACCCAATGGCTTCAGGTCAAAGTAATTGGAGCAATGTTATATTTTTCACTGTGCTTCAATTATATATTCGCTATTTTGCAAGCCATCCAAGTCATTTTGGAGTCTGGCTACCTTAACACATCTAAATAATAACAACAATAACAATAACAATCTTCTCCAGGTTCTTCTCTTCTAAATGCAGATTAGAAGAGAAGGAACTAGAGAAGATAACAAAATACACAGACTTGCAAATAGAAATAAAACTATGGTGACAAAGGAAAGCAAGGGCAGTTCCAATAGTCAGGCACCAGGCAAATGTTTGGCCTAGAACATCTAATTAATTGAAATATTGGATTGAAATTATGGAAATTGAAGATCAACATATTTCAAGGGTACCAAGTTGGGTTATTATTTTAATTTGTTTCAGCTGAACGGTAGGTGAGCAAAAACATCCCCATTCAAATTTCCTTCCTTCACAGATCTCTGTTCTTTGTGGTGTGGGGAGAATAATATCATCATATGACTGAAAATTGCATGAAAGGTTTGTCAATGTTCTGACTGATGAACCCAACCAAAGCAAGCACAGTAGAGATGATCCCATCTCTTAATGCAAAACTTTATTGAGTACATCATTTCAGCACCGGTGAGGGCAAAACCAGATCTAGCTACTTCCTGCACAAATCCACATATCGTATTTTTCGCTCCATAAGACGCACCCCCCCACCCCCAAAGTGGGTGGAAAGGGTGCCAGTCCTTTAGTGAATAGCAGCTGGGCCACTGCAGCGGGGTCCTTTTCTAGTGCTGAACCTCCCCCTCTTCTGCCTTTATCATTGTCCGCCTCTTCTGTCTGTTTTCCGCAATGCAGGAGCCAATAAGCAGAGCTGGCAGTATCTGTGGTCCTCTCAGGCGCCACCTGATAGGGTTTTTTTCTTGTTTTCCTCCTCTAAACCTAGGTGTGTCTTACGGTTTCACATCTTATAGTGTGAAAAATATGGTAATTAAAACAGAATTCTCCCTCCCCCGATTAGAGCAGGTCACATGGTTCACTTGAGTCTATTTGTATTGTTATGAGAAAAAGTCTTTGGCTCTGGCAAAGGGCCTGCTAAAGTGTCCTTGGCTCTCACGGATTGGCTTCCCGATGTCTGGAGCACACATTCCATCTCACTCTTCCCTCCCCCCTTGGTTTGTTGGTAAACTGAGAAGCGATAATGGTTGCAACAGCAAAACACAGTTTGAGCTTGGCAAGATTATTAAATATGTATGTGAAATACATATTATGGAATGTGTTGTCAACATCTGTAACATTCCCATCACACTTGCATTCCTAGGAATTGCAGGGGCAGTTTAGGATAAGATGACATGCTGTAATAATAATTAGATAGTTATGTTGTCATCCATTGTATTGTGGTTATAAATTAGTGCAGGCAAACAAATCCTGTGGGTTCCCCCCCTCACTTGTTCTCATTCAATTTGAAAAATGCGATGTTTTCTCCCTCAATGATGAAGAAACGTCTGGAGAAGTTCTCAGGAGTGGTCTCCTCCCACCCCATTAATGAGAAGGTGATCAAGGGTGTGAATGAACATCATGCCCTTTGTGACTCCAGCTTCCATGGCTTTTCCTGTGTCCAATCAGCCCAGGGAAAGTTTTGAGGACGGATCAAGATCTGATGGTGTGGCAAAATAATTTTTAAAAAAAATGTTGCCATGTTATGCCAGACATTCTGCACACCACTTACGAACGAAAAGGGTGGAGCCTCCACCATGACTACACAACCCTTATGACCCTATCTGAGGATGCTTCAGACAGGAAGATATGCGGAGTCCTGGGTACTCTCTAAGCTTGGCTGTTGGTTGCAGATGTTACTTAGCTGGATAATGAAACATCTGCAAACAAACAAGCAAACAAATAACCAAACTCAGAGGGCAGCAAGGACTCCACAATTCGATTGTGAGCTACACAGGGGTGGGATTAAAATGTTTTTAGCAACCAGTTCTCTGCCCAATTGCTGGGTGGGCAAGGCCATGGGGGCGGAGCCTAGTCGGCTTCCTGCACCATGGTGGGGGAGCTTTTTACCTTCCCCAGGCTCCGGAAGGCAGCCAGTCCTTGCCACTATCAGTTCAGCGAACCAGATTAAAATTAACATCTGGTTCACTCGAACCGGTCTGAACTGACTGAATCCCACCAGCCACAGCTTTTTCAGTAATGTTGTCATTGTTGTACTAAGTTGAAGTGCTGTCTTTGATCAACTGGTGGTGTAATTCTCCATGCCCTAGGATAACTCTGAGAAATGGCTTCCTCCTCGCTTTCTCCATCCAGAAATTCAATGGAAAATTGTGGAAGGCCCTTGGGGTCCATCCCCAGAATAGATGTCCATTTATTTAGCAGAAGTATGAAAAGGCTAACATTAAGAAAAATGGGGCTGGAAGGAATCTCAGTCAGGATGTTCTACCTCATTTGCAGTTTGGATCTTGCATGCTAAAACCAGTTGGTTCTTGTCCTCCCCGTGGATGCTACAGAGAATAAACTTTTCCTGTTCTGTCTCTGGAGGGACAATTGTGTCCATTTTGTGTGCAAAGGCCTTAAACAATTTGCAATGGAGGAGGAGGAGGAGGAGGAAGTGGGAGAAGAGGAGGAAGGGAGAAAGGAGGAGAAGGAGAAGAAGGGGGAGAAAATCTTATCCTGTGTGGGTATATATGCACACTCACATGTCAGCAAACATATCTAATAATAAATATTTCTCTAAAGAGAACATATTAAAAATCCCAGCTCAAATTCCTATGTCGGTCCAGCAAGATAGATCAGACTAGGAAACCAAAGTTATATATGTGCTAACACTACTTTTACTATAAAGTTCTTCTTCTCCTCCTCCTCCTCTTTCTTCTTCTTCTTCTTCTTCTTCTTCTTCTTCTTCTTCTTCTTCTTCTTCTTCTTCTTCTTCTTCTTCTTCTTCTCCTCCTCCTCCTCCTCCTCCTCCTCCTCCTCCTCCTCCTCCTCCTCCTCCTCTTTCCTCCTCTCCTCCTCCTCCTTCTCCTCCTCCTCCTCCTCTGCCATATCTGTCATTGGATGTTGGCGATCATGTTGGTGATCCTATTTATATCAACAGCCGTACAAAAAAGTGCTGCTGAGTTTTGTCCAAACCATCCCTTAGATTTGGAAGCCACGATGTTCTTCTTCTGCCTGGACCTCATTTACCTTCAATCTTTCCCTGGAGGATTCAGTGAAGGATGCTGTATTTTTCCAGGTGTTGCATCACAGGTCCAAAATATTCTAGCCTTTTTTATGGTTTTGATGATTTCCCTTGACTTTTTCAGGTGGCTTATCACCTCCATATTTCTGATTTCGTCAACCCGACTTATCCATAACAGCCACCTGTCAATCCACATTTCAAATGCTTCTTGTCTTTTCAAGTGGCTTTCTGTCCAGTGACCAACTCTCCACTCCGTAGAGCAGGATAGAAAAGATGTAGCATCTGACAAGCCTGATTTTCAATCTTAGGTTTATATTGTGACTGCAGAAGACCTTTGAATTGACTAAGGCACCATAAACCAGCATCTTCTCAAATCTGTACCTATCAGAGGTGCCTGGGATTGCAACGGCCAACTTCCAACTAGCACCTGTAAAGGTTGTTTTTGCTGGGAATTGCAGGAATTGTAGTCATAAGGTGTTTGGGGGTGGGGGTGGGGAAACCTTGTGCCAGGAAGAACTGTTGTGGTCCTCCAGATTTCACCCCAAAGGACCAGATCGGTGGCAGATGATGACTTCATGCTCCCAGCATTCCTTGCCAGATATTTTTGGCCGTGGTCCATTTAGTCATGGGAGAATGAGAAGCATCATCTGATTTACCTGGTGGATCTGACAACCTTCACACACCCACTAATGAGCAGAAAGCTGGGCAGAGCCAGCTAAGTATCTTGAGGGACTATTTAGAGAGGGACGGGTGAAAACTGGCAACCGAACCCACCGAACAAGTTTTAAGCAGGCGGTTAATTTGCGATCTAATCTTGCCTGGACATGAAGAGTTCTCTTCCACGCTTGAAAGCAGGGCCTCACCCTTGGAAGCGGAGACTTTTCACATGGCCATCTCTCAACGGGGCCCCTCCTGGGATCCCTCAAGTTCAATCCAAAGTTTTTAAGGTCACGTGTTGAAGATCTACTGTGTTTCCCAGAAAATAAGACAGGGTCTTATTTTCTTTTGACCTCCGGAATAAGCACTTGGCCTTATTTCCGAGGAGGTCTTATTATTTTTGAGGTGCAGGCAGTCCCTTAACCTCGGCCTGTGGCCCACAGCCCACTGATCAGCTGATCCAGAGAGGGCCGGGAGTTCTGCCTCTGTTTCTGGTACACTCCTGCCAGCCCTAACAACGCTTGGCCTTCTGCTCTGCACCATCCAGCCAGAGCTGAAGAAGCTTCTTGGATGAGAAGTGAAATGTCTTCAGAGGAAAAAAAAAACAAGAAAATCCAGTTGCCTCCTGAAAAAAGCAGTTTTGGGATTTTCTGGGCTTTCTTTTTTCCCTGCGTGAAACCAGTTATTCAAAGAAGTTTTGAGATTGATGAAGTAGCGTCTGAAACACCACTCAATTCCCTGAAAACCTCTGGCTGCCCTCGACATGACAAGCACCCTTCCTGATGTTAATCAGATGTTTACAGTACTTGAGATTACCTTCCAAGTGTATTAGTTAGGAATTTAGCAGGTCTGGGCTAGCCCATTGGGAGAGTTGGAAAATTGGAGAAGGCATTTGTGGACTCCTTCTGCTCAACATCTGCTTGATTACTTTTTCGTGCTGATGTATCTCTCGTATCATGTAGTTCATTCCAGCGTGACAACCGGAGTGATGATTTGTTTAGCGTCCTTTGGATCTTACAATGGCCCGGGGGAACATGACCGGTCCTTGCACTTATGACTTTTGTACCATCACCACATCATGTGATCAAAATTTGGGTGTTTAGCATGTATTTACAATGGTTACAAGCAACCCAGAGTCACACAATCTGGCCATTTCTGACCTTCCGGGGGCTTCCAACAAGCAAAATCAATAGGGGAAGCCAGATTCGCTTAACAGATGCATGATTTGCTTAACGACCGCAGCAACAAAAAAAGGTCATAAAATCGTGAATGACTCACTTTAACAATTGCATCTCTTTAGTAATGATGGAAGGGCTAGTGATATTTTCACTGTATTTGTTTTAGCGCCAATTCCTTTTAAACATAAGTTTTTATTTTTCATATTTGTTGATGAAAATATCAAATCAGTGTTGAGCAGTGCGGCATCTGGGCGCCATACATTCCAATCCAAATGAAACTAATCAGATTAAACATAATTCCTGATCATCTCAGATCCCAAAGCTAGGCAGGACATCAAGATGCTGTCCACTCTGGACCAAATCTTGCTCCTTTTGGTCTCACCTTGGCTGTTCAGGCTGGAAATCCTTAAATTTCCTAAAGAACCATGGGCGACCATGTGGAGCTCAACCATGAAAATCAGAGCCCCATCTCCGTTTGAAACTCATGTGGTTGTCCCAAAGGTGCTTTTTTCAAGAGGCAACTGGACTTCTTTGTTTTCACTTCTCATCCAAGAATTGTCCTCAGCTAAACTGAACTGAAGAGGTTTCTTGGATGAGAAGCAAAAGGTTTTCAAAGAAAAACCAAAAAGTCCAGTTGCCTCCTGAAAAAAGCACCTTTGGGACAACCATGATCTGGATGATGGAGAACCTCCCTAGACATGTGGTTATCATGTCACCATATAGGGAATACCACATAGAGACTATGGACAATGATCTTAGGGGACTGGAGGCTAAAACATATGAAGAATGGTTGCATGAACTGGATGTGTCTACTCTAATGAAAAGAAGAAGGACTAGGGGAGACATGATAGCAGTGTTCCAATATCTCTGGGGTTGTCACAAAGAAGAGGGAGTCAAACTATTCTCCAAAGCCCCTTGAGGGCAGGACAAGAAGCAATGGGTGGAAACTAATCAAGGAGAGAAGCAACTTAGAAGTAAGGAGACATTTCCTGACAGTTAGAACAATTAATCAGTGGAACAGAAGTTGCCTCCAGAAGTTGTGAATGCCCCAACACTGGAAGTCTTTAAGAAGATGTTGGATAGCCATTTGTCTGAAATGGTATAGGGTTTCCTGCCTAGGCAGGAGGTTGGACTAGAAGACCTCCAAGGTCCCTTCCAACTCTGCTATTGTATGGTATTGTATTGAGTTGTATTGTATTGTATTGTAGTGTAGTGTAGTGTAGCGTAGCGTAGTGTAGCGTAGCGTAGTGTAGTGTAGTGTAGTGTATCTTGATGGACATATGTAGGAACTTTGAGCAAAAGGGGATGAAGCATTTTTTAAAGTGTAGCATGGCCAGATAACATTTCAAAGGGACTCGGAGTGCTTCCTAATTTACTAAGCCAGCGCAATCAGACTTTTAGGATTCTGATATAACAGCCAAGTCTCAATGAAAGTCGTCAATTTAGCTTTCTTATAGTATCAGTTTCCTGGTTTGTTCCTTTTAGTGAGGCTGACTCCATAGTTGCTCTCTGTAGATGCTCTAAGAAAATTTGCAACACTGCAAGTTGCTTTTTTAAAATATATTTTTTTAATTTTTAATTGAAAACAAATAAAACATCCTTCTTTACATGCTATAGAAAGTGTCTCAGTTGGTTACAAAAAGACTTTCATGCATCTCTTCCATAGTCAACAAACATAATTCATATTAACTTAAGTATTTTAGCTCAAATATTTATACATGTCACCATCATCATATCTCCATTTTCATTTGACTATAATTGTTTAAACGTCCTTCATCATAAAATATACCAAAATTTAATACATAACCACATACTGGCCTTTCAATTACTATTTCTAGAATCCTCCATTAACACTAAATCCTTATGTCCTATTCTAGCTAAACATCCACAATATTTAATAACAAAGTTTTCTAATCCTCCTTTCCAAATCACTGTTTAAAGTTTACATCCAGTTTCCTTATGTTATACCCATATCTATATATACGTTGTTATTCTTATTCCTCCTTTATTTGACTATATCCTGTATCATAACATTTCCCCCCTAATAATCAAAACTTTAATTGTATCTAACTTAGTTCTATTATTATTATTATACAATTGTATCACAGCGGCCAGTTGTTTCGATGGATTTGGCATTGATTACTAGTCGGGCCCCACCCAGGGGCCTAGGACGTTGTAACGTATTTTCGCAATATGCGTGCAGATCCAAGCAGTGCGGCTTTTTGCATTTGACTGATGGTGATTTTGTCAATTTTTAACTGTTTTAAATGTAATTCCAGTGCTTTTGGAATAGCACCCAGTGTGCCAATTACTACTGGAATTACCACTGCTGGTTTGTGCCATAGTCGTTGAATTTCGATTTTTAAGTCCTGGTATTTCGCGATTTTTTCATGTTCCTTCTCGTCGACCCTGCTATCACCTGGTATTGCGATGTCTATGATTGTAACCTTATTTTTCTCAACCAGTGTGATGTCTGGTGTATTATGAGCCAGTATTTTGTCCATTTGTATGCGAAAATCCCATAAGATCTTGACCATCTGATTTTTGGTGACTTTTTCAGGCTTATGTTCCCACCAGTTTGTTGCTGTTTTAATATTATAATTTTTGCACAAATTCCAATGGGTCATTTGTGCTACTGAATTGTGCCGCAATTTATAATCAGTCTGCGTGATTTTTTTACAGCAGCTGAGTATGTGATCAACAGTTTCATCAGCTTCTTTGCAAAGTCTGCATTTGGCATCATCAGAGGATTTTTCGATTTTGGCCTTAATGGCATTTGTGCAGATAGCTTGTTCTTGCGCAGCCAGGATTAGTGACTCTGTTTCTTTCTTTAATGTACCTGTTGTTAACTATAACCAAGTTTTTTTCACTCCAATTTATCTTTTATTTTTCCCAGAAATTGGCCATGCAGTACTTTGTTCTGCCAACTCTCCATTCTTGATTTTATCAGAGCCAAGGTGGCACAGTGGTTAGGGTGCAATACTGCCGGCCACTTCAGCTGACTGTTATCTGCAGTTCAGCGGTTCTAATCTCACCGGCTCAAGGTTGACTCAGCCTTCCATCCTTCCAAGGTGGGTGAAATGAGGACCCAGACTGTGGGGGCAATATGCTGACTCTGTAAACCACTTAGAGAGGGCTGAAAGCGCTATGAAATGGTATATAAGTCTAACTGCTATTGCTATTGCTTTCACATCTTTTCTGTATTCTTGTTTCATCTGTTGGACCTTCAATAGATTTTTGTTCTTTACTTCGATTAATAGATGATGATGATGATGATGATTATTATTATTATTATTATTATTATTATTATTATTACTATCCTTTATGTATAATCCAAAGGGATTGCTAATCTTCCTTACATGGGTACCATTCAATATTCATATCCAATTATACTCTTCATAATACTACACATTGCATACATTAGTAATATTATCAGTTATTTATTTAAGCTATACCTATTATCAATAAATTTCACTAAGTTTAACTAGTTTTAAATTATATTCTTCCATCTATCAACCTGTAGCTTTCCAATAGCAAGACAGTCTCATATCTTCTGCCATTTGTGGTGACAGTCCTCTAATCAACTTTTTGGTCAGCTTTGTATAGACTTCTCTTAGCAACTCCTTGCTTATAAGATCTCTCATATAATCTTGATACCCTCTTTCTGTTTCCTTATTCATCTTATGTTTGATTGTCAGCAGTGTTATCAATGCTTTTGCTAATTTAATTTCTCTCTTTAAATTCACAGATTCTTTAGTTTTTTCTTCTTCTGTATCTTGCCCTCTGGAATAGATTTTCTCTCCTTTTAATTCCTCTTTCAGTATTCCATTATTTCCATTTTCAGAGACATACCAATCACCATAAATATCAGCAGGTTTAATCTCTTTATATTCATTTTCCACTTTGATTTTTTGAGTTTCAACCACCCCATTTTGCATTTGATAGACATCCTCAATTTCTTCATCATATTTTATTGTTATATGCTCTAAATATTCCAGTTTTTTCTCTATTCTTTCATGTGGATTTGATAATTTCTGTGTTTCTGAAAGTATCTTTTGCAAACTTGAGACTTCTATTTTCTTTTGAAATTGTGCAATTCTAACAAACACAGCTGCTCTAGCTTGGAAGGTTGATAAAATTAAAGCATAGATTCACAAAGAACGTTGTTTTCACTTTTCTCTGATTAGAAATATACTTCAAAGAGACACCTGTGTGCTTCCCTTCTTATCACTCTTTGTAGCCAAGCAGTGAAACCTTGTAATGCCAAGTCAAAACAATCAGTGGAGAAAAAAAAGTGTTCCATTTTCAATACACAAACGCCAATCAATAAATCATCCCAGCCTCCAAGCAGCGGTAATACTGTTGAAAATCTACTTTTCCTTTTGTATCTTTTTTGTATTTCAAGTTCGAAAAAAGAGTCCAATCTTTAAATAAATTAGAAAAATACTCACAGCAATGAAAGAGGAAAACTTTAGTCCATAGGTTACATAGAACAATAAAAGAAAAAATAGAAGAAGAAAACTTAAGCCATCCATTTCAAAAGGCTTGCATAAATTCCATCCATGAAGATAGCATTTAAAAAGTAAGATAACCATTGTTCAAAACCATTCCAAATTTAATTCCGCTGCTTGATTCTTCTATTCTCCAATTTAATTAATTTTAAGTTTTTATAGGCTTAATCTCTTTTTAAAACAGTAAAAGTTCCTCACCAGCTGGAAACACTTTCTCTTTTCATATCCTCCAGTTTTGGAGCCGCCTCAACTTCGTCAGCCTTGGATGAAGAACTTCTCTTGCTTCTTTCAGGGATTTTGCGATATCCCTGAGGTTGGCAAGATATATTCTTCCTGTTCACCATCTCTTCGGGACGGTTTAGGTCCAATTGGACCATCTAGTGGCAAAAGTATTGGCTGCAGTCTCAGAGCATCGAGACCGCACGTCCATATCGTTGTGACGTTGGCTCCTCCACTGCAAGTTGCTTTTTCAAGACACAACTGGACATTCTTGTTTTTCCTTTGAAGACGTTTTGCTTCTCCTCCAAGAAGCTTCTTTGGCTCTGACTGGATGGTGGGGAAATGGAAGGATTTGTATTTCTTGCAGACAGCTGGTCATTTGCATCTTTTTAGAGAGTCATTGAGGCCACTTGGAAGATTATCTGCGTCCTCAGCGACACCTGAGTGGTGCAAATGGTTCCTGTATTTTTTCCTCTGGAAATCCATTCCTACACCTACCCCATTCAAAGGGTGATCATCCCAAATTGTATAGCTAAAATCTGTAGAGATTTTCAGTCATGCAGGTTGTCCTTAAGGTGCTTTTTCTGGAGGCAACTGGGCTTTCTTGTTTTTGAAAGACATTTTGCTTCTCATCCAAGAAGCTTCTTCAACTCTGACTGAATGGAAAGATTTCGTTGCAAGGAATATCAATCCTTCCATTTCCCACCATCCAATCAGAGCCGAAGAAGCTTCTTGGATAAGAAGCAAAATGTCTTCAAAGAAAAAACGAGAAAGTCCAGTTGCCTCCTGAAAAAAGCAACTTTTGGACAACCAGGATGCAAATGACCAGCTGTCTACAAGGAATATAAACCCGTTCAATTCCCCACCATCCAGACAGAGCTGAAGAAGCTTCTTGGATGAGAGGCAAAATGTCTTCAAAGAAAAGCAAGATAGTCCAGTGGCCTGCTGAAGAAGCATCTCTGGAACAACCAGGACCTGGATGACCGAGAATCTCTACAGAATAGAAGGGGAACTCATCACATTTGCAGATGACTCTAAGCTGGCAAGAATAGCCAACACCCCAGAAGACGAGCACAGGATCCAAAAAGATCTTGACAGACTTAAACGCTTGGCCCCAGCCAGCAACATGAAATTCAGTGGTGAGAAAAGGACTAGATAGGTGGATAAAAATGCCAAATCCAGTCATCCCAAAGATGCTATTTTTCAAAAGGCAACTGGCTTTCTTTTGTTTTTCCTTGAAGATGTTTCACTTCTCATCCAAGAAGCTTCTTCAGTTCAGAAGGGGGGGAGCTTCTGGGATGAGAAGCGAAACAATTTCAAGGAAAAAACAAAGAATGTCCAGTGGCCTCTTGAAAAAAAAAACACCTTTGGGACAACCAGGACCTGCATGACGGAGAATCTCCATAGACATTTGCAACACTGAAAAACAGACGAAGCAGATCACAGATAACAGATTATCAGAGTTGGAAGGGACCTTATAGGTCATCTAGTCCAACCCTCTCCTCAAGTAGGAGACTCTACACCATTTCTGACAGATGGCAGTCCAGTCTCTTCTTGAAAGCTTCCAGGGATGAAGCTCCCACAACCTCTGAAGGCAACTTCTGTTCCCTTGGTTGATTGTTCTCACTGTCAGAAAATTCCTCCTTATTTCCAGGTGAACCTCTCCTTGCTCAGTTTCCATCCATTATTCCTTTTCTGGCCTTCAGGTGCTTTAGAAAATAGCTTAACCTCCTCCTCCTCTCTGTGGCAGCCCCTCAAATATTGGAAGACTTCTATGCTGTCTCACCTGGTCCTTCTCTTTCCTAGACTAGCCATGCCCAGTTCCTATAACCATTCATCATATGTTTTAGCCTCCAGTCCCCTCATCATCCAGGTTGCTCTTCTCAACACCTTTCCCAGTGAATTGTCTGTTTGATGGACTTTCTGTGTTCTGCTTTGTGAAAAGTGACAAATTGGTCAACGGAGAAGAACGCCTTGAGCGGTGACAAATTAAATAATTAGATGCACCTTTTCAGCTTTTGGAAAGTTGCAGTGAAATGAGTGTAGCATGAGGTCACCACTTTCCAATTTCAACATTTGCACTTTAGCTTTGAAATTCTAGGCTCACAAGTTTGATACGATTCTCCCCTTATCTATGCTTTGTAGAACTGGGGACTTGAGAAAACATGCCTGTGTCGCAAAGGAAATGTTGACTGGGCTAGGCGTTGAGAACCATTGCAAAGGTTTTTTTGGCATCTCTGCTTCATCCTTATTGGCGACAACACCAATGATAGGGTTTCATCCAGACTGGCAGATACTCAGTTATGCCCATTGATCAGCGGTGGGCTGCTGGGGGTTCACAGGGGTTTGGGAGAACCTCTAGCTAAGACTCTGTGTAGTTCGGAGAACCTCCAAATCCGTCTCCTGGCTGGACCCACCCTCCCCTTCCCAGGAGTTCTCAAAACATCTTCAAACCAGAAAGTCCAGTTGCCTCTTGAAAAAAGCACCCTTGAGACAACCATGACCTGGATGATGGAGAATCTCCATAGACCTCCATGTGGAGGTAGTTCCATTGAGGGCCATTTGTTGAGTGCGATTTGTCAGCCAGTTACAAATCTGTCTGATGGTGATACTGGTTATTCCACATTTTTTTAGCTTACCTGGAAGAAAATTGTGGTCTATTCTGTTAAAAGCCTTACTGAAATCCAATTCCTTACAAACTTCGCAGTGGCGTTTCATTGACTCCAGCTGGTCAGTAAGAGCTGACTGTGGAAAACACATTTAGTGACATCACAGAGACCCTCAAATGCAACTGGAATGATACCAACCAACCATATGAATTGCACTGACTTTTCAAATAATGAAGATGTGAATGCTTCCAGCCCACTCTTCATTTCACCTTTGGTACATTATGGCCATGTTCAGCCATGAGTCATTTTGGAGGATTTGGCCAGGTGTAACTTCTTACTGTGATTGCAGATACTGGATGTCATTGTGCACATTGATTTTATTGCCTTTGTGTCATATTCATTGTTCATTTTGATTAGGGTTGAGCTGTGCCCTGGTGGGACATATGACAAACAGGAATGTCATTTATTTAATAAAAAATGTCTGCAACTGCTAAAATCCAACTTGGGGTCAATTTCCAGTCTGCTGGCTTGATTACACAACTATACCATTATTAATAGCAACCACATAAGATAAGGCGACCACTTGCTCTCAACCCAAAACAAGAGTGGAAACAGCTTGAATTCAATGCATCCTAAAATGCAAGAGGTGGAGGCAAGAGAAGGTTTCAAATAAGCCAAAATGTAGCCATGCCCACACAATTGAATCCCTGCCTACTTTTTTTGAGTAGCTGCTATCTTAACATGGTTGACCTCTCTCTTGGTGCTGTGAATAGCTCCACTCAATGGTGTCAATGCCTTCTTCGTGGTTTTCCAACCCCTCCCATCCAAAACATGTCTATGGCTGGTACCTCCTAATCTCAGGGAGGAGGAGGAGGAGGAGGAGGAGGAGGAGGAGGAGGAGGAGGAGGAGGGAGTTTCATGGACAAGTGACTCTTTATCCTGCATCGTTCAGGCCAAGCAAGTATCAAGGAAGGGGGGGTGACATTCCTCAGGATTGCCACATCATTGGGTGTTACGGAAAGACTCACAATGACAAGTCTCTTGCGGAATATTATGCAATGGCTGTCCTAGATCCATGTTGTCATTTTCTACTTGAATTCCCTCAGATTTGTGAAGTTAGCTTTCCTTTTCATGCAGAGTACATATTAATAGGCCAACACAGTTCTAGGCTGCATCAACAGAGGGATAGAATCAAGATCACATGAAGTGTTAATACCACTTTATAAGGCCTTGGTAAGGCCACACTTGGAATCCTGCATTCATTTCTGGTCGCCACGATGTAGAAAAGATGTGGAGACTCTAGAAAGAGGGCAGAGAAGAACAACAAAGAGGATTAGGGGACTGGAGGCTAAAACATATGATGAACGGTTGCTGGAATTGGATATGTCTAGTTTAATGAAAAGAAGGACTGGGGGAGACATGACAGCAGTCTTCCAATATCTCAGGGGCTGCCCCAAAAAAGAGGGAGTCAAGCTATTCTCCAAAGTACCTGAGGGCAGAAAAGAAGCAATGGGTGGAAACTAATCAAGGAGAGAAACAACTTAGAACTAAGGAGAAATTTCTTGACAGTGAGAATTAATCAGTGGAATAACTTGCCTCCGGAGGTTGTGAATGCTCCAACACTGGATGTTTTAAAGAAGATGTTGGATAACCATTTGTCTGAAACGGTATAGGGTTTCCTGCCTAAGCAAGGGGTTGGACTAGAAGACCTCTAAGCTCCCTTCCAACTCTGCTATTCTATTCTATTCTATTCTATTCTATTCTATTCTATTCTATTCTAATATTATTCCTCCACTCATCCCCCAGATTCCATGCAGAGAAATGTCTTCCAACATACCTAAAATTTCAGGATAGGAGGAATTCCACACAAGGAACTCCCCACAAAATTGCCCTTGAGTTCAGCTACCAAAAATATAAACGTATGGACCTTTTCTTAGGTAGCTTCCAGAAATCCCATTCCTTGCAAATCTAAGGGGGGGACAATGACATTACTTTATCACCAACCAGCTCGCTGGTCTTTATCAAGCCTAAATCGACCAATTTGACTCAACGAACTGGCTCAGATTCTAAAACCGAATGTTCACCACACAAAGGCTGAAGGTTCATCAATTCAAGAATGATATTTGGGATGGGCTGTTGGAAACACAGCATCTTAGAATTGTAGAGTTGGGAAGAACTGGCCACAGGTATCACTTGAATCAATTCTGCAATGTGCAAGAAGAACCAGCCAGTCTGTTTATGAGCGCTGGTTTTCCACCTCTTCAAAAACCACCCCATAAATGCCACAGCTGGAGTCATTTCTGCACATCTGCACAAGCCAGATGGAGAACCGCAACCGAGTATCCTGACACAACTTTGTTAGGTTTCCAGAAGAGAGGCTGCAGATTCCACCCATGACTAAAGCAGAATTTAAGTGGGCAATTATGATCGACGGAAGGAGGAGACCAAAAACACCTGCCGTTTTGTGGGCAAAAGGGATCTCTGAACCAGAAACAATCAACTCCCTATGACTGGGATGTGGCTGATCGGATTTTCTGCTAGAAAACCAAACATATATTCAAATAGGAAAATATTATTTGGTCCTATGAGTAACAGCATACTCATGCACAATTATTTCCACGTACGGCTCAATAGCTGTTCGTTTTGCACGTACGTGCACAGATAGAACATAACGATGCAACAACAGATGGACAAAGCACACCCACCCATTTGTGCAAAGTAGGATACAAATAGACCTGCAGAAGGTACTCAGATTCCTACAGTGCACAAACACGCATGCATACACACGTATGCAAAAAGGACTCTCATACGCAAATATGAATTGTGTGCCCTGGGAACATACACCATATTTATGCATTGCAGAGCAAAGTTCTGTACTATTTGCCTGCTTCTGCAAAATGGCCCAGAGTTTTGCGAAACAAAATTAAGCAGGAGCCAAACGTAGACATGACAACCCTAGGCAAGCAGGCATAAAATAGGCAGCCCTCCTGAATGCTGCCAGAATAGCTTCGTTTGGGCATGCACAGGGCACAGCATGCGATGCAGCGCAACGTCTTTGTGGGGCTCCCATGCCCAAATGCAAATAAGCATTAAAACAACACACCGTCATGCAGAAATTCACAAATGGCACATTCTGTCAACGTACGTACATGTGTACATGTTGTATCTGCAGAAACACACAACCTTGCACACGTACCAAAGTATGTAACCATGCACGAACACATAGGAAATTGGCACGCACACACAGACACATGCAAACACACACAGACACACACTCTGATGTATCTCAGTAATTTAGCAGGTAGCAAAGAGCAACATCAAAGCATCCTGGGGAAAATTGTCCCATTTCTGCACATTGCACAGGTATTTTCCCCTCCCCACCCACCCAGCTGCTTTACTTTTAACCTCCCGCAGCAAATCTGCTCTTTGGGGAAAATCCTCCATTTGTCTGCATGGTGCAGCAAGTAGATATATCAATCTCTTGGCGCGTCTCGTAGATTTCCCGTAGTTCAAATTAACCTTTGCCACTCTACCGCAATTCCAACAAAATTGGAGATATCCGTGGGAAGCCTTGAGCCTCTGTGCATGGCTCTCTGTCTGCAAAACCCTTCTTTGTAGCTCTGCAGGTCTTTGGTTTTTCTCCACCTGGAATCTGCATTTCTGGCTGCCAAGTCATGCCTTCACTCTCTTCGGGTTACTTGACTGTCCAGGTGACGCACCGCGGCATCTCAACTCCTGCTTTCTCTCAAATTTCTCCAAGATGGACAGGTGGCATTCCACTTCTGATTACTCGAGGCTGGGCTGGGCTCCTTCCTTAGCTAACTCCACTCCTTAAGCTCTCTCCAGTTTCTGCAATTAGTTGGTGAATTGTTTGCCTGTATGAACGTGATGAGCAATTATATAACTGCGGCCTTTTCACTGGCACTGTAATTATTCTTCCCCAGGAGAATGTGGTACAATCCAGAGTCCTGCATGCCTCTGGGCTGGTTCTGGAATCTCTCCATGCAATGAGAGGGCGGTTCTGGTAAGAAACAGAAGTCCCTGCTCTGTACCAGCGATACCTGCCTGGTGCAAATTCCCAGCATTGTTGGAGCACCGCGAAGAGACACACCTCGGAAAAAGAGCGGGTGTACAATAAGGAAGAAGGTGTTCCAGCTGCTGGTTTCTGCAGGGAAAAAAACCACATTACTTTAAATGTTTTTTTTAAAATGTGTTTTCTTAAATGCATGCAAAACCTTTGCCAGACCAATTCTCGAATACAACTCGTCTGCCTGGAATCCACACTATATATCGGACATTAACACAATTGAGCAAGTCCAGAGGTATTTCATGAGAAGAGTCCTCCATTCCTCTGCTCACAACAGAATCCCTTATGTCAGCAGACTCTAAATTTTGGGCTTGGACAAGTTAAAACTATGCCACCTGCAGTGGGACCTAAGCATAATACACAAAATTGTGTGCTGCAACGTCCTACCTGACAATGACTACTTCAGCTTCAACCACAGCAATACATGAACACACAATACATACAAACTCAAGGTAAACTGCTCCAAACTCGATTGCAGAAAATATGACTTCAGCAACAGAATGGTCAATGCCTGGAATGCTCTACTGGACTCTGTTCTTACATCCTCAAACTCCCACAGCTTCAGCCTTAAACTGTCCACCATGGACCTCACCCCATTCCTAAGAGGTCCGTAAAGGGGGTATGCATGTCTACCAGCGTGCCTACCGTCCCTGTCCTACAATCTCCGTTTATCTGCATTTACTTCCTTTATTCATGTTTATGTTCATACTTATTCCTGTTACCTTGTACTTGTTTGACAAACAAATAAATAAGAGAAGAGAGAGAAGAGAAGGAAAGAGAACAGAATATAGGAGAGGAAAGGAGAGGAAAGAGAGAAGAGAAGAGAATTTGTTAACCTGGACAAGCAGCCAAGAGCTAAAGAGAGAAGCAACCTAGAATTAAGGAGAAATTTCCTGACAGTGAGAACAATCAACCCATGGAATGGCTTCAGAAGTTGTACATGTTCCATCACTGGAGGCTTTCAAGAAAAGACAGTCACTTGTTCAAAATGGTCGATGGTCTCCTGCTTGAGCAGGGGGTTGGACTAGATGACCTACAACATCCCTTCTAACTCTGATGGTCTTCTATGTTCTAACCACAGTTTATGGGTTGTTACGTGTGAACTGGGTCATTATGGTTTATTAAACAAACCATTTATTTGTACTTATTTCCTTTGTTCATGTCCATGTTTATACTTATACCCATTATCTTCTACATGTTTGACAAACTAATAAATAAAATCAAAATAAGTAATATTAAGTTGGTTTGTGTGGCCTGGGAAACTACCCCATCATGAGAGAACCCTGGGTCTCAAGATAGAGGGTCAGGGAGGGATATGAGGAAGAAGCAGAAGGACCCAAGGACAAAAATCTAGGAGGGCTTAGTTGAATCTAAGTCAGTTTCAGGCTACCCAGTCCTAGTTAGTTCTGCACTGCAGTGATGTCATGTTATTTGAAGAGAGAATCTTGGGAGGTCAGCCTTTGCCTGCATTGTGGAAGAGGGAGCAATTTTCTTCAGGAAACCATCTATCAACTCTCAAAGCATTCCTGACCTGCTCTTGAGTTGCCATAGGCGGGTGGATGGGTAACCGAGACTCTCAGCTGCAGCGAGGAACTTGCATTTTAGTCAAAACAAAGCACATTCCAGCTGGCAATGTCAAGGCCATCTCCACGGAGTTCCACAGTGGCCGGAGGGAGGGATGTCTGCAACCTGCGAAATTGCTTCGCTGTGGAATGTGACTGATGATACACCTTGGGGGGGGGGGGAAGAGGGTTGGAGCCAAGGGGCAAACTAGGTGAGGTCAGAGTTGGCTTCACTTGGTCTGTGCGTACATGAAGCTCCTAATAAATAACTGGGTTTCTTTTGAAGCTTGGCTTGAGACTCATGATTTAGTTAGAGTTTAGTTCAAACTTGGCCACTTTAAGACTCGTGGACTTCAACCCAGAATTCTCAAGCCAGCTCTGCTCTGCTCTGCTCTGCTCTGCTATTCTATTCTATTCTATTCTATTCTATTCTATTCTATTCTATTCTACTCTACTCTACTCTACTCTACTCTACTCTACTCTTGAGGTTGAACTGATTGGCATATGATTTTTTTTGTAGCTTGGAACCACATGAACTCTTTTCCAATTCTCTGGTAGTTGTTCCCTTGTACCACAAGAGCTTTAAAAAGTTACATTCTGTAATTCAAAAATTAGGCCAGCTCCTTCAGAAGGGATGCAAACCATCTGGTTCAGGTGATTTGTACTCATCTAGCATGGTTAGGTATACCACACTAGTGAGACCACACTTGGAATATTACGTCCTGGTCATCACAATATCACCACAATACAAAAAAAAAGATGCTGGGATCCTAGTAGAGCAACACAGATGACTAAGTGGGCTGGAGACTAAATCCTATGGTGAACAGTTGAATGACCGAGCCTTGAGTAGAAGGGTTAGGATGGACGTGGTGTCTTCCAATACCTGAGAAGCTACCAAGGAGACAAAGGAGTTGACTTCTTCTCCAGAGCACAGGAGGGCAAGACAAGAAGCAAAGGTTGCTTCTTCGGTGGGTCTAAAACAAACAAACAAACAAACAAACAAACAAAAAAAGAAGCAAAGGTTGGAAGCTTTTCAAAGAAAGACCCAACTTAGAAGTAAGGAGAAGTTTGATGACAATGAGAACAACTAATGAATGTAACGGCTTGCCTCCAGGAATTGTGAGTGCTCCATTGCTGGAGGATTTCAAGGAAGAAAAGAGACAAACGGATAACCCTTTGACTGGGAGGGTAGAAGACTCCTGCCTTGAGCAAGGGGTTGGACTAGAACAGCAATCACCAACTGGTGGTCCATGGACCACTGGTGGTCCGCGAGAAAATTTTGGTGGTCTGCTGAAAAATTATTTGCATTTTTTTATATGGCACTAAATCAGGGGTCCTCAAACTACGCCCCCTGGGACGGATAGGCGCAATGAACACTTGTGTTGCTGCAGAGAGTCTCCCCCTTCGGGGTCTTTTTGTGTGGGTCCGAGGGGGGTGAAATTATGACTTGGGGTCTGCTTCAGCCTCCTGGTTTAGGGCTTTGGGCTGGAGGGAAGCACAACTGGTGGCGAAGAGCCAGAGGGCCTCGTTCCAGTGGGAATGCATCATGGCCTGGAACTGGCTGACCATCTCTGCCTACTGAGCCTCCAGGCGCCAATACCTGGCCTTGCACTCCCGCATATCTTCCATCTGTTTGGAAAGCCTATGCTCCTAGTCCTCAGTGAGGTGCTTCTGCTGAGCCTCCTTCTCAGCCAGATCCAATTTGAACTGAGCTGTTTTGCCAACTCTTTCTCCTGGCGGCTGCTTAGCTCCGGCAACTGCTTCCTGTTGGGGCCCTAAGGAGCCTGGGTGGTGAGGAGAGGAGTGGCTGGGAGGGGAGGGGCGAGTAGAAGCTGGCGAGATGCCCCTCGATGTGAGTGACATTGAGTTGGCCACGTCCACCCAGTCCCATGACCACCTAGCCACACCCACCCAGCCGGTCATTAGGCAGATTATATTAGTGGTTCGCAGGATTTAAAATTATGAATTTAGTGGTCCCTGAGGTCCGAATGGTTGGGCACCCCTGGAGTAGAAGACCTCTCAGCTCTATGTTTCCTATTCTGGGTTTCCTCTCGCTTAGCTAAAGGCTCTTCATCTCACTGAAATCCAAACCTTAAACTTTTCTTCTTACTGCAGTTCTTCCCCCTCTAAGGAAGCCAGGGAAAGCTGACTGGTGAATCGCCTCCTTTCCTTTTACAACAACAATAATAACAGAGGCGGAGTCCTAAAGAACATAAAAACCAGACTGTTGAAAGGCCTGGAGACTCCCAACAGCACTGGGAGTTGTTGAGGTGGGTGGAATAAGGTCGCTGAAGACAGCACATGGAAGAGCACATGTCCTTCCTCCTATATTTAGGAAGCACATGGACATCATGGGGACAATAACTGGTGAAAGCTGTTTGGAGGCTGCTCATGGTCTTTCCACAGTGGTTGGAGCTACAGCCGCTGAGTAATTTTGTGAAAGTTCTTGCCTTTGGTTGCTCACAGTTCTTGGAGAACAGATTTGTAGGGGGTCCCGGGAACCATCAGAGAAAATAAATAAGCAAGGGCAACAACAGAAAGGAGGGAGGATGAGGAGGGAAAGAAAGAAAAAGTAAAGCAGAAGAAGTAAGGAAGGGGAATTAAAAGTAGGAGAGAGAATAAGGAGAAGAGAGGAAGAGGGGGAAAAGCGAGGGGAAGATGAAAGGAGGGAGGATGAGGAGGGAAAGGAAGAAAGGGTAAAGCAGAGGAAGTAAAGGAGGGGAATTAAGAGTAGGAGAGAGGGTAAGAAGGAGGAGAAGAGAGGAGGAGGAAGGAAAGAGAGGGGAAGAAGGATGGAGGAAGGAGAGGAGGAAAGAAGAAGGCAGAGAAGGGAGGTTGAGAAGATAGAAGGAGCAAGGTTGTTGCAAAATAAGATAGAGGCATGGGATGTAGCAAAAAAGTGACCCAAACTGTGTTCTATATACTTTAAGAAAATAACGATTAATGATGAATAGATAAATGTCCATAGTAATTATAAGAGTGTATATTTGTGAATGAACTCGAAAGAGAAAATAAAAAAACTTAATAAAAAGATTTGCAGGGCTCTTCGGCTTACGGCTGTCTGCTTAGCGGCCATTCTGTAAGAGATGATCAGGAGGAGCCTGAGGGCAGGGTCAAATGTGTCATCAGTTGGGGGGTCTCTAACCCCCCCCCCAAAAAACCTAAGTCCACTCCTTCTTGAAATCTGTTGACTCTTATCTGGCACCGAGTCTCCCTGGCCATTAGTAGATCAGATTTTGGTGTACAGGGAGCATGGAGTAAAGTTACAGTGGTTTTGTTTGCCCTTGACACATTTGAAATTACAAGTTCCTGGAGGTACTTACAACCCAATTCTGAATTAAGGAGAAATTTCCTGACAATGGGAACATTTAACCAGTGGAACAGATGTTGCCTTCAAAAGTTGTGGGAGTTTCATCACTGGAAGCTTTTAAGAAGAGACTGGACAGACAGTTGTCCAGAACAGCATAGAGTCTCCTGCTTGAGCAGAGGGTTAGACTAGAAGACCTCCAAGGTCCCTTCCAACTCCATTATTCTGATAGCCGACCCACCCACCTGTGGTCGCGTGACTGTCGGGCCTCCAATTTTGGCACAAATGGACCATTGGTTCATTTAATGACCAAAGCATTTGTGGTAAAAGAGGTTATAAAATCAGGTTGGTCACCTGGGTAACCATTTAATAACCATCATGACTTACAACTGTGATGGGCAGGGTTCATTAAGGTTGTAAGTCGAGAACCATCTGTAATAACTGCCATTGTCAGGCCTGCTCCAGTCAGATGCCTTAAGAAAGAAAGATCCTCGACTCCATTTGGTTGAAGTGAAAGCTACTTTTACTAAGAGAAGCTGGTCGCACTACGGTCAGGGAGGATCTGAGGTTTCCGTCGCAACAATACAGAACTACTATCTTCCATCCCCATCCCCCGGTGACCAGTTCGAATTTAGCCAACGCGAGGTTACTGTGATGTTTTGGGAAAACCCCAATCAAAATGATGTCCAATAACCCCACTAACATGAGTTCTGAGGGACATCTGAGGAATGGTTGCAGGGATTGGGTGTGACTAGTTTAATGACAAGTCCCTTGGACTGCAATACGATCAAACTGGTCAGTCCTAGAGGAGATCAACCCTGGCTGCTCTTTAGAAGGCCAGATCCTGAAGAGGAAACTCAAATACTTTGGCCATCTGATGAGAAGGAAGGACTCCCTGGAGAAGAGCCTCGTGCTGGGAACGATGGAGGGCAAGAGAAGAAGGGGATGGCAGAGAATGAGATGGATGGATGGAGTCACTGAAGCAGTTGGCGTGAGTTTCAATGGACTCCAGAGGATGGTAGAGGACAGGAAGGCCTGGAGAAATGTGGTCCATGGGTTGGACATGACTTTACAACTAACAACAACAAAGTTTAATGAAAAGAAGGACTATGATGGCATGATAGCAGTATTCCAATATCCGAGGGGCTGCCACAAAGAGGAGGGAGTCAATCTAAAACAACAGAATTGAATTTATTTCATTTATATGAATTTATTTCATTTATATGCCGCCCTTTTCCCCGAAGGGGACTCAGTCAGGAAAAAAAATAACGGATGGAACCCAAGGAGAGAAGCAACCTGGAATTAAGGAGAAACTTCCTAACAATGGGAACAATTAACCACTGAAACAACATCTTGATGATGTTCTAGCCCTAGAGGTTTTTAAGAAGAGACTGGAAAATCATGTGTCTGAAATGGTACAGGGTTTCCTGCTTGGGCAGGGGGCTGGACTAGAAGACCTCCAGGGTCCCTTCCAACTCTAGTAGTCTTTATTCTGAACGCTGAGGTGCTTGGGCTGGTAATCTTACAAACTCAGGGTAAATGACCTTGGAGATGCCTGGCACGAACCACTTCCATGTAGTCCTCCCCAACTCCCACGCCACTGCTATAGTTTTATTGCCCATTTATCCACCTCTCTCTCACCCTCCCACCCCCCAATCCTTTTGATGGCAGGACACTAGCGAGGTGCCAAGATGGAGATGGTGGAGCTTACAGCCAGTTTGTCCAAACCGGTAGTAATTTGGCGGCCTGGGTCACTAGAAGCGGTAGCAATCCAAGCTTGCCACTCCTATGGCACCACCATCTTGATTTTCAACTCTGCGCACGCGCAGAACAATTTTCATTGCAGAAATGTTTTTTGTAATGTTTTGCACCTTTTAGGTGCAAATGTGCACACACGTGGAGCAAAAAAATTTGCACACTGAACTGGCAGTAATTCAGCAACCCACCCCTGACCAATACATCCATGGATCATGATAACTTTCATCTGCTGTGGCTATCGTAGACCTATCATAGAATTCTAGGGCCGGAAGGGAGCTTGGAGGTCTTCTAGTCCAACGGCATTATACCTTTGCCAGTCTAGTGGCTGTGTCCAGTCTGTTTTTTGAAAGCCTCCAGCTATTCCATGCGTTGTTCCAGATTGTGTTTCTCCAGTGTTTATGCTTTACCAAAAGTCAGAAGAAACCAAAACTCAAAACGAGAGTGGTAATCAACACCAGTGGTTCGTCCCAGGCCTGGCTCACTCATGTGTGGCACACCCCACTCTGTTTCTCCCACATTTTTTTCCTCGTGCTCCTTTGATCTTGGCTTAGGCAAGATTTTGTTTCCCGCTGTGTACACGATCCAGTTTGGTGACATCTCAACTCTTACCAATAGGAGTAGCGTAATTCTAAAACTATCCTGCCACTTTTATTGGATTTCTGCCTTGGGCACAGGGGTGGGAGAAAAGGGTGTGTGGAAATCAACCGTTATTTTTTATGTGCATGTAAGTGCCCTAATGCACATGTGAACAATTATGCAATCTTTAGCTAGCTTCCATATCCAGTCTGCTTTAAATAACATGACAGTTTCAATGAAGAGGAATTAAAACTATCAATTGGTTGGTGTGCAGAAGGGACATTATTAGATTCCACTGGAACTAGCATTCTAATTGCCCACTTCCCTTTCGCACATAGAAAGCTTTTGCATTATAAATGCACATTATGAGATGGCGAAGATCGTTCAGTTAACTTCTTTGAGAGGATTATGCCCAAATGTCTATCTATGATTCCCATTTTAAATGTAATAACAGAATAACAGAGTTGGAAGGGACCTTGGAGGTCTTCTAGTCCAACCCCCTGCTCAAGCTGGAGGCCCTAAATCATTTCAGACAAATGGCTGTCTAATATTTTCTTTAAAAAAACCTCCATTGATGGAGCACCCACAACTTCTGGAGGCAAATTATTCCACTGATTAATTGTTCCCACTGTTAGGAAATTTCTCCTTAGTTCTAGGTTGCTTCTTTTCTTGATTCGTTTCCCAAAACTGTCTGCTAATAAGCCTTCCTTTCTTCTTTCTTTTCTTCCTTTTTTCTTCTCTCCCTCCTTCCTTCTCCCTCCCTCCCTTCTTTCTTTCCTTTCTTCTTTCCTTCTCTTTTCTTCCTCCCTCCCTCCATTGCTCCCTCTCTCTTGCTCCTTTCCTTATTCCTTCCTTCCTTTCTTCCTTTCCATTCTTCCTTCCTTCCTCCCCTCCCTATTCTTGTAAGCTCGAACTGATCACATCCATTGTACTCTTTGGTTATCACATCCTCTTTTTTGATCCTGCTCAATTTTCCTGAACACAGAGGTCCCTTCTCCGTAATTGGCAAACTTTCAGTTCGTAATTAGTGCTTCTAGTGAACGATCTGGTTTGACTTATATCTAGTCTTGCCCTTATCTTTCCCTGTGCCAAGTCAATTCCACAACCTAGGATAGGATGACAGACTGTCCCCCATGAATTGATCCAATCAGATCATAATCGAGAGAGATCCTCGGGAGGGGGGAGCTGGCATCGACCCTCGTGCCAAGTAGGAGCAGCACAGCTGCTTCCTTAACCCATTCAGCCCGGTTCAGCTACACTTTTTCCCGTTCTTTTGCTCAAATTAGTGGCACTAGTGAAGCGAGAGCCTCTCTGGCAAAGAAGGCAGTGCCCCACCCAGGGAGGGGCTCCCAGTGTCATGGACTTGGAATGTGCAGCTTTCTAGCTAAGTCCGAGGTTGCAGATGGGGAAGCGAGAGGCAAAAGAAGGGCAAAGAGGCCTGTCAGGCTCCATTCTTTGCTACAGGTGCCTATTAGTTCGTGGGCTTAAGCCTGCCTCCCTGGAGCAGCCCAGCTCTCACGTGGCACTTGGTATGTTGTCCTTGGGAGGTTGTCCTTCAGGAAAGCAGGGGCCCATTCAAGCTCTGAGGAGCGTCTTCTCCACAGGGACACCCCTGAAAGAAGGTTGGGATGCAGAGGTGGGATTCTGACCAGTTCTGGAGAATCTATAGTGGAAGTTTTGAGTAGTTCGGAGAACCAAGAAATACCAGCTCTGGCTGACCCTGTCCCCTTCTATTCTCTGCTTCCCGAGTCCCAGCTGATCAGGAGGGGATGGGGATTTTGCAGTATCCTTCCCCTTGGAGTGGGGAGGGAATGGAGATTTTACAGTATCCTTCCCCTGCCATGCCCACCAAGCCACACCCACCAAGCTACGCCCACGGAATTAGTGGTAAAAATTTTTTGAATGCCACCACTGTTGGGACGCCTTCATTTGAGGGGCCCTTGGTGCTCTCTGAGCTGGGTTGCTCTCTTGCCGATGTTTCCTTATCCCAACTAAATAACACCATCAGTGCTAGGACTGTGCAACAGGTTAACAGAGTTGGAAGGGACCTTATAGGTCATCTAGTACAACCCCCCACTCAAGCAGGAGACCCTACACCATTTCTGACAAATAGCAGTCCATTCTCTTCTTGAAAGTCTCACACAAACCCCACTCTCTTTTACCACTGATGATGCTGCCCGGTTTGGGTAATGAAATATCAGCAAGAAAGCAACCAAGATCAGAGAACACCAAGGACCCCACAGTTGTTGTTGTTGTTGTTGTTGTTGTTGTTGTTGCAGTTGCTGTTATACTACTTCTCCTCCTCCTCCTCCTTCTCTTCATTCTTTCCCTCCCTCTCTTCCTCCCTCCTGTGCCTTGCCTTTCCTTCCCATACCTTCCCTCTCCTATTTTTTCTTCTTCTTCTTCTTCTTCTTCTTCTTCTTCTTCTTCTTCTTCTTCTTCTTCTTCTTCTTCTTCTTCTTCTTCTTCTTCTCCTCCTCCTCCTCCTCCTCCTCCTCCTCCTCCTCCTCCTCCTCCTCCTCCTTCCCTCCTCCTCCTCCTCCTCCCTTCCTCCTCCTCTCCTCCTCGCCTCCTCCTGCTGATACTATCTGGTTTGGGTAATGAAATGCCTGCAAGAAACCAAACAAGCTCAGAGAACATCAAGTCACATCCATCAGTGCCAGCCATGGTACCTTTGACCCGTCACGAAATGAACTGTTGTAAAGGCGAGGACTACCTGTAGCCTGAGAAGGTGGGATAGGATCTTCTGCTCTTAGCTGGAGTCAGTGAAATTCAGACTTCCAACTTTAGCAATGTTAACCTTGTGGAGGTCAACTCCTATAATTTTGGGAGTTGATGTCCATATGTTTTCAAGCAGCTTGTTTATTTATTTATCTGATGTATTCAGCCACTCATCTCAGTGAGTGTCTCTGGGTGGTGAACAGAATGGAAATAAAACGAAAACAATTCCAAACCTTGCAAAGGTTCAGATGCAAAGCAGCCAAGAAAACAACCAACCCAAACTAGGAACACATCTTAATGAACAGATTAACACAGTTGGGAGTGTGAAAAGAAAAGAATAGAAGTACTTTTGTTTCCACATGGAAACCACTTCTGAACTTTGTTCTTGAGATGGAAAACAATGAAATTCTGATT
The DNA here is from genome assembly GCF_009769535.1 of Thamnophis elegans. Lineage (NCBI taxonomy): Eukaryota > Metazoa > Chordata > Lepidosauria > Squamata > Natricidae > Thamnophis > Thamnophis elegans. The sequence continues at coordinate 21,518,492 of NC_045553.1, read as the reverse complement.
TTGGGTTTTGTCGATTAGATTGATAAATCCTTATAGAGATGGCTAATTTATATTATTATGGAAGAACAAAAAGTTGTGGTTTGATGTGAACGTGTCCTTCCCCAGCAGCACGAAGCTGAGTCCTCATCCCAATAAATCCCTTTTATTTCATTGACAGTGAATTCCTCTCCAGCAAATTCCTTCCTCTTCCTCAGTCTTTTAAGATAGTTCACAATTACTGACCTTTATCAGACTTGGAGAGTAGCCAGGGCGATCTCTTTCAGACACAGCAATACTTGGCAAGAATTCAGGAATGAACTAATTGTCTCCTGCAAGCTCCACTCCCCTTTTGCTTCTGTTTTATTCCCTGTGGGGGGGGGGGGAATTCATTGTCCACCTGTGACCTTACTCGCAAGTCGACCTCTCTTCCTTAGCTGGCAACTCTGCGCATGCATACACTGGGAAGAGGCTCCAGCTGTTCGTCTGCCTCACTTACGTCTGACTCTGAAGGCAGCTGATAACTGGCATACAGCCCTGGCCCCCTCTCTGCCTCCAACATAGAGCCCTCATCAGACCCTTCCCCAGACTCCAGGACTGGCCCAGGTTCCTCCCCAATCTCCTCACTGTCCGAATCTGCTGCAGGCCACAATTCTTGCTCCATGTTTTTGAGGATTACATCCATTTTCCATTCTTTCTAGCATCCCTACAGATTCTCTCTTGCATTTGTTTCCTGCTGTCCTGCCATACAGATGCAGGATGAACAGGTCTTCTGCTATCCAGGAGCTAGCATTTTACTGACTTTCATGTAAATTTGAAAAAAAAAAACACCACAAAGCTGCCTTAGGATTAATAGAGAGGTGCCTTGTATACCTGTGTGTGTGTCGCTAAGCATGGGACCAGAAGGCAGGGCAAGAAACGATGGTTGGGAACTAATCAAAGAAAGAAGCTACCTGGAGAAACTTCCTAACAGTGAGGACAATCAACCAGTGGAACACAAGTTGCCTTCAATAGTTGTAGGTGCTCCATCCCTGGAAGTTTTTAAGAAGAGACTGGACAGTCACCTGTCCGAAATGATATAGGGTCACTTGCTTGAGCAAGGAGTTGAACTAGAAGACCTCCAAGGTCCCTTCCAGCTCCATTCTGATTGATTGATTGATTGATTGATTGATTGATTGAGATTACACCTGGATCCTAGACCTTCTAAAGGGTAGGATGCACTTAGTTTATCGTAACTTCATATTTCTAGAAGGAGGGGAAATAGCAATTCTTGCACCTTTTGGGACCACCGTTCTGTTTTCTTGAAAAGGAAACTGTCACTGCAGGTGAGAAAGGAGGAGAGCTAAAAAAAGATGAGAACACGATGCTTCATTGACAGAGGAAGTGGTTGGTGCTTTGAAGCAGCGGTGGGCAAATTTCCTGTGTGAAAGCTGGAGTTTGAAAGAGTGGGTGTCACAGTTTTATGCCACTAAACCCAAGACAAGGAGCAGTAGAGGCAGGATTGATTGAACTGCTGGAGGATATGACATCGTGCTTAGGTTTCATTTTATTTAAAAAAAGGGAAATTGGGGTTCGGTTTAGTTTAGTTTGGTTTTCAGTGAGGGGTGATAACTTCTTTTCCCCTGCTGTTCTTTGCAGGTTTTCCATCTAAGTAACTCGTATCAGATGCAAATGCTTTCATTTGATAGGGACTGCATACAAAATTATACGTAGCAATGCTTTATCTGTAAATGACTTTTTCTGTTTCAATCGCAATAATACATGCTTAAAGAACTGCTTTAAAGTCAATGTAAATCTTTCTAAAGTTGACTGTAAAAAATATGATTTCTGTGATAGACTTGTCAAAGTCTGCAATGATCTACCTCAGTGGTTCCCAAACTTGACAACTTTAAGACTTGTGGACTTCAACTCTCAGAATTCTCCAGCCAGCTCTGCTGGCTGGAGAATTCTGGGAGTTGAAGTCCACAAGTCTTAAAGTTGCCAAGTTTGGGAACCACTGATCTACCTGATCCAGTTGTCTCAGCTACAAATTGTCACAGTTTCAGTTGCAAATTCTTCCGTGGACCTCAATTCATACTGAAGAGGTCCATAGAGGGGGCATGCATAAGTGCTCTAATGTGCCTCTCATCCCTGCCATTGTGGTGGGGTTTTTTCCCCCCATTTTGTTCTTGTTCTTGTTTTTGTTTGACAAATTCTAATAAATAAATAAAATATAGAAGAAGAATATATCTCTATTACAGTCATTACAGACCAGCAAAAGACATCACTTTTTACAACATTTTTAAAAAAAAAAATAGTACTGACATTAATAGTGGATAATAACATCCCTGTTAAGAAAATACATGTTCTCAAACTGTTCGGGTCACTCCCTAGTTTACGTGGGTGAAAAGCCGATGAATATGTGAGTAACTATAATGTTCCAAAAATCTCCAAAAAATAGTACAAGTTGACAGCTATGATTCTGTAAACATTTTTTTTCTTGTGGACATTTGCAGCAACACAGAATTTTGCCACTGCATGCGTGGTAGAGGGCTTTGAGTCCTGGTGGAGGAAGCCTACATAAAAATTATCTGCCCTCCCTGACAATCTCTCTACTAAGGGGAGAATATATGCTGACCTATAAACTCTGTATAAGTCACAGTACAGTAAAACATGTGAGGTAACTAAAATAAAATTGTTTGGAAAGGAGAAAAGAAACATTTGCAAAAAATAAATAGTATTTAGTACAAGGCGAACAGAAGGGATATGCTGAGCACCCACAACTTGCCTCCAGAAGTTGTGGGTACTCCAAACACTGGAGGTTTTTAAGACGAGACCTGGACAGTCAGCCATTGTTTGAAATGGTATATCAGGTCTCCTGCTTGACCAAGGGGCTGGACTAGAACACCTCCAAGGTCCCTTCCAACTCGGTTATTCTGAATGTGAGCTATCACTTTACACAATCTGACTCCAGCTTGCCAATATAAGCTTGGTTTATTTTGGCGGGTTTGCAAAACAACCGATAGATGTTTGTCAAAGTTTCCACACACCTGAATGGAAAGAATGTGTTCGTATCATGCTGGACGAGGAACTCTTAGTCACGACAATGTTTTGGAGAGCATTGGGGTGGTGCCAGGTTTTTAAGGAATGCTTTATTGGCACCTAGGGAAAGAAAATCATAATGAGATTGCTTGATTGAGAAGAGTCTCAAATATGTCCAGTTAGAGCATGGGAAATCTATGCCAGACATAGAGAAAAAAGCATGCAGAAATCTGCTGATAATATATAAAAAATATCCGAGTGGCTAATGGACTGCTTTGAACCAACCTGCCTGGATGTAGTATCTTCCAATATTGTCAACGCAAGAAGAGACCAAGAAAGAAGTTTTCTTGGTTTCCAGTTGGTATTTTATTGGGAAATCTAAGATTAACAGATTAACCAAGTTGGAAGGGACCTTGTAGATCATCTAGTCAATCCCCTTGCCGTAGTCAAGTCTGGTCAAGACCCTATACCATTTCTGACCAATGGCAGTCCAGTCTCTTCTTGAAAGCTTCCAGGGATGAAGCTCCCACAACTTCTGAAGGCAACTTCTCTTCCACTGGTTGATTGTTCTCAGTGTCAGGAAATTTCTCCTTATTTCCAGGTTGAATCTCTCCTTGTTCAGTTTCCATCCATTATTCCTTGTCTGGCCTTCAGGGGCTTTGGAGAATAGCTTGAGCCCCTCCTCTCTGGGGAAGCCCCTCAAATACTGGAAGACTGCTATCATGTCTCCCCTGGTCCTTCTCTTCTCTAGAGTAGCCATGCCCAGTTCCCGGAACTGTTCATCGTATGTTTTAACCTCCAGTCCTCTAATCATCTTGGTTGCTCTTCTCTGCACTCTTTCTAGAGTCTCAACATCTTTTTTATAGTGTGTTGACCAAAACTGGATGCAGGATTCTAGGTGGGGTCTTACTAGGGCTTTATAGAGTGAAATTAGGACCTCATTTGATCTTGATTGTAAGGTAAAGGTAAAGGTTCCCCTCACACATATGTGCTAGTCATTCCTTACTCTAGGGGGTGGTGCTCATCTCTGTTTCAAAGCTGAAGAGCCAGCGCTGTCCAAAGATGTCTAGAATAGAATAGAATAGAATAGAATAGAATAGAATGGAGTGGAGTGGAGTGGAGTGGAATGGAATGGAATATGAAATATGGAATATGGAATGGAATATAGGATATAGGATATAGGATATAGGATATAGGATATAGGATATAGGATATAGGATATAGGATATAGGATATAGGATATAGGATATAGGATATAGGATATAGGATATAGGATATAGGATATAGGATAGGATAGGATAGGACAGGACAGGACAGGACAGGACAGAACAGAACAGAATAGAAACAGAGTTGGAAGGGGCCTTGGAGGTTTGCTAGTCCAACCCCCTGCCTAGGCAGGAAACCCTACACCACTTCAGGCAAATGGTTGTCCAATCTCTTCTTAAAAACTTCCAGAGTTGGCATATTCACAACTTCTGGAGGCAAGTTGTTCCACTAGTTAATTGTCCTCACTGTCAGGAAATTTCTCCTTAGTTCTAAGATGCTTCTCTCCTTGATTAGTTTTCACTATTGCTTCTTGTCCTGCCCTCAGGTGCTTTGGAGAATAGCTTGACTCCTTCTTCTTTGGGGCAGCCCTTGAGATATTGGAACACTACAATGAAACACATTAAAATGTTCTTCATCAATGAGTGATCATCAGTGAATGATATGATAATGAGTTTCCTCAAAGCCAATCAAAGACATGGGTGTGAGCACGTCAAACCCATTTCCAATTGAGAAGCACCAACACCATTGTAAGTGTACACAAATAACACAAAGGATTGGGTAATGGGCCTCCAGCTGTTTCCTTTTCTCAGGGATTGTCCATCATAAATAAGCTTGTGTTAATAAAACAGTTGCTGGATTCACAAACCACGGGATCAGTCCTAATAAGGTGGCTTCACATGACCATGCCTGGTCCCTGGTTGACCTTCATGCGGCCCCATCTCGGTTTATCCAGACGTGTGGGTCCTGTGGATCTGGCCCATGAATCTGTGTCAGGGAAAAACAGCGAAATGGGCCCAGGACAACAAAGAAAAAGGATCCATGTTGAGTAGACTTTTTTTTTGGGGGGGGGGGGAACGACCTGATCTTCTTCAACACCTTAGGGACTAAAAAAGAAAACTTTGCATTTTCAATGCCCCCCCCAGCCAGAAGAGATTCATTAAACCTATAAGTATTTGCAAAAAAAGTTTAAAAAATAGGGTTTCCTGTCGGAGTTGGACTAGAAGACCTCAAAGGTCCCTTCCAACTATTCTATTCTATTCTATTCTATTCTATTCCATTCCATTCCATTCCATTCCATTCCATTCCATTCTCTCTTCTCTTCTCTTCTCTTCTGGTATTGAGGTTGAACTGATTGGCTTGAGCAATAAATCTTTTTAACAGTACCGTCCTTCTGATCCTTAGTATCTGACATGGATTGTGTCCAGCCACCCTGGGAGCAAGGAACCCTGGATTATGTGCTGTGTGGTGTGATGGGGAGTTTTCCTCAGCCATTCAAAAAGGCTCGTTATTTCAACACATAATAGAAACTCATAATGTGACTCACATTCTTTTCACCTCCCGGGGTAGACAACTGCCATTTGTTCTACGTAAGATGGCCCTTGAACTCAGAAGCTGGTAGAATCCCCCCTAGCTTGTAGAAGCTGAATTTGGGGTCCCAATTTAAGGGGCTAATGCTCCCCTATAAAATCCTACATGAGTTGGGTCTTCAAGAAGATCATTTGATCCCACCAGAAACTGCCAGTGTCCACCTTCCAGGAGATAAGAGAACAGGAACCTAGACGGTCAACTTTCAGTAGCCTCATGAAAGAGTATGATCCCCAAAATGGTCATCCCCCTCCCCATTTTTTCATGTTGAAGGCACAGAAAACAGCACCCTTCTGTAGGAACGCTGAAAACACATGGTGTACAATAAATCACTATTTTGTTGACAGGTATTATTGTATTTTTAAAAGACCTGTAAACTATACAGTAGGGACGTGGTGGCTCAGTGGCTAAGACACAGAGCTTGTCCACCAGAAAGGTCGGCAGTTTGGTGGTTCGAATCCCTAGTGCTCCCAAGCTTGCACTCAATCCAGACAAGACCGAGTGGCTATTGATGCTGCCTCCCAAGGATAGTCCAGACATTCCACCTCTTAGCCTGGGGGGTGAAATTATACACCCCTCAGAGAGGGCCCGCAATTTGGGTGTCCTCTTGGACCCGCAGCTGACGTTAGAACACCACCTATCAGTTGTGACCAGGGGGCCTTTTGCCCAGGTTCTCCTGGTGCACTAGTTGCAGCCCTACCTGGACCGGGAGGCACTTCGAATGGTCACTCATGCCCTCGTCACCTCAAGACTGGATTACTGTAATGTGCTCTACATGGGGCTGCCCCTGAAGAGTGTTCGAAGACTGCAGTTGGTCCAGAATGCAGCCGCGCGAGCGATATTGGGTGTACCTAGATAAACCCATGTTACACCCATCCTCCGCGAGCTGCACTGGCTCCCCATTGGTCTCCAGACGCGCTTCAAGGTGCTAGTCGTTACTTTTAAAGCCCTACATGGTTTAGGACCTGGCTACCTGAGAGATCGCCTCCTGCCACTTACCTCCCAACGACCAATTAGATCGCACAGGTTGGGCCTCCTGCTGTCGACCGGACAATGCCGGCTGGTGGCTCCCCGGGGGAGGGTCTTCTCTGTAGCTGCTCCAGCCCTGTGGAACGATCTACCCGTGGAGATCCGGACCCTTACTGATTTGATTTGATTTATTTGGCTTGTATGCGCCCTATTCCCAGAAGACTCAGGGCGGCTAACAATAAGAAGGGAAGGGGGTACAAAAAATAAAAATAGAAAACAAAAATTTAAAAATTCAACAACAGTCATAACATCGGATGGGCTGGATAACTCAACAGCCCCAGGCCTGCCGGAACAGCCAGGTCTTAGTTGCTTTGCGGAAGGCCGGAAGGGTAGTAAGGGTCCGGATCTCAATGGGGAGATCGTTCCATAGGGCCGGAGCCGCCACAGAGAAGGCCCTCCCCCGGGGAGTCGCCAGCCGACATTGGCCGGCAGATGGAATTCAGAGGAGGCCTAGTCTGTGGCATCTAATAGGTCTTTGGGAGGTGACTGGCAGGAGGCGGTCTCTCAAGTAACCAGGTCCGATACCATGTAGGGCTTTAAAAGTAACGACTAGCACCTTGAAGCGTGTCCGGAGGCCAATGGGCAGCCAGTGCAGCTCGCGGAGGATAGGTGTAACGTGGGTGTACTGAGGTGCACCCACAATCGCTCGCGCAGCTGCATTCTGAACTAGCTGAAGTCTTTGAACACTCTTTAAGGGCAGCCCCATGTAGAGCGTGTTACAGTAGTCCAGCCTTGAGGTGACAAGGGCGTGAGTGACTATCTGAAGGGCTTCCTGGTCCAGATAGGGTCGCAATTGGTGCACCAGGCGAACCTGGGCAAAGGCCCCCCTGGTCAAAGCTGACAGATGATGTTCTAGAGTCAGCTGCGGATCCAGGAGGACTCCCAAATTGCGAGCCCTCTCTGAGGGGCGTATAATTTCATCCCCCAGGCTGAGAGATGGAATAGCTGGACCATCTTTGGGAAGGAGCATCAATAGCCACTCAGTCTTGTTGGGATTGAGCGCAAGCTTATTCGTTCCCATCCAGACCCTGACAGCCTCCAAGCACTGGCACATCACTTCTACCGCTTCGCTGAGTTGGCACGGGGCGGACAGATACAGTTGTGTATCGTCCGCATATTGATGATATTTAATCCCGTGCCGGCATATGATCTCACCCAGCAGCTTCATGTAGATGTTAAATAGTAGGGGGGACAGGACCGAACCCTGTGGCACCCCGTAATTGAGGGGCCTAGGGGTCGATCTCTACCCTCCGACCAACACCAACTGCGACCTGTCCGAGAGGTAGGAGGAGAACCACCGAAGAACGGTGCCTCCCACTCCCACCTCCCGCAACCGTCGCAGAAGGATACCATGGTTGATGTTATCGAAGGCCACTGAGAGGTCAAGAAGCACAAGGATAGAGGAGTGACCCCTATCCCTGGCTCGCCAGAGATCATCGATCAGCGCAACCAAAGCAGTTTCCGTGCTGTAACCAGGCCTGAAACTGGACTGAAAGGAATCCAGATAATCGGTTTCATCCAAGGACCATCGGAGTTGAAAGGCCACCACCTTCTCAACAACCTTCCCAACAAAGGGGAGATTGGAGACTGGACGATAGTTACTCAAAATGGCTGGATCCAGAGAAGGTTTCTTCAGGAGGGGTCTCACCACCGCATCCTTTAGGAGGTGCGGGAAGGACCCCTCCTGGAGAGAGGTGTTAACTATCGTCTGGATCCAGCCACATATCACCTCCCTACTGGTCGAGACCAGCCAGGGGGGACACGGGTCCAGTATACAGGTGGAGGCAGTCACCGCTCCCATGGCCTTGTCCACTTCCTCAGGAGCGACAAGTTGAAACTCGCTCCATAAAATTCGCTCAAGACCTTCCCCTGGTACCTTGGCTGGTACCGTGCAATTGGAGTCCAGATCTGTCCGAATCCGAGCGACTTTATCCGTTAGAAACTGAACAAATTCCTCAGCTCTACCTTGTAAAGGGTCGTCCGCATCCCTCCCTTTCAAGTGGGAGCTGGCTATTCTAAACAAGGTGGCTGGGCGCGATTCAGTGGATGCAATAAGAGTGGCAAAATGCGCACATTTCACCGCCCATATTGCCATGAGATAGGTCCTGATAAAGGCTCTCATCAGTGCTCAGTCTGACTCAGAGTTACTGGCCCTCCAGCGGCGCTCTAGGCGTCTCTTTTGGCGCTTCATCTCCCGGAGTTCCTTGGTGAACCAAGGAGCTCTCCTGGATCCACTACCTCGGAGAGGCTGTAAAGTCGCAATCCAGTTTAGGGCCCCCACCGCCGCTGTATTCCAAGCAGTGACTAAGGACTCCACCGGATTGTGGACGAGGGTGTCAGGTATTTCTCCAAGCGCCGTCTGAAATCCCATAGGGTCCATCAGGCGCCTGGGGCGGAACCACCTAGTCGGTTCCTCCTCCCTACAGTGGGGGATTGGTCTCCGAAAGTCAAGCCTCAGTAGGAAGTGATCAGACCATGACAAGGGCAAGATCTTAATGCCCTTCAAATCTAGATCATGTCTCCACTGCTCCGAGAGAAATACGAGGTCAAGTGTGTGACCCGCTGAGTGAGTCGGACCCCGGAGTACTTGGGTCAAGTCCATGGCTGTCATGGAAGCCATGAACTCCTGCACCTCATAAGAGCATTCACTGAGCGAAGGCAGGTTGAAATCCCCCAGCACCATAAGCCTGGGGAACTCTACCGCCAGTTCGGCTACTGACTCGAGCGAGGGGAGGGCTGTTGCAACGCTGTTGGGAGGAAGGTACGTTAACAACAAGCCCACTTGACCCTCAAGGTCCAACTTCACCAACAAAGACTCACACCCGACAAGCTCCGGAGCAGGGATCCTACAAGGAACTAATGACCTTCGGATGATGATAGCCACTCCCCCATCCCTTTCTTGGGGTCGCGGCTGATGGAGCACCTGAAATCCTTCTGGGCCCATTTCAGTGAGGGGGACTCCTCCCTCCGGGCCCAGCCAGGTTTCAGTAATACATGCCAGGTCTGCCCCCTCGTCTAATATTAGGTCCCGGACGAGGGGAGCTTTATGAACCACAGACCTGGCATTTAGCAACAACAGCCTGAGACCAGGGCCCTGACAACTCTGCTCTCCTGGCCTTCCGTAAAGCCACCAAGACCTGGCTGTTCCGGCAGGCCTGGGGCTGTTGATCAATATCCAGCCCCACTTAGACAGAATGGATGGTGTGTAATTTTAATAATTCTATCTTTTATCTTAAATTTTTTAATGCTTTTTTATCTTGCCTGTAAGCCGCCCAGAGTCCCAAGGGAGTGGGCGGCATACAAATTTTATTAAATTGAAATTGAAATAGTGCCGTGTAATGGAGTGAGCTCCCATTACTTCTCCCAGCTTTAGTCATGTGTTTAGTCATGCCGGCCACATGACCACGGAGACGTCTTCGGACAGCGCTGGTTCTTCGGCTTTATAATGGAGATGAGTACCGACCCCTAGAGTCAGGAACGACTAGCACATATGTGCAAAGGGAACCTTTACCTTTACCTTAAACTATACAGAATCTATCAAGGAAGCGTCATCTTTGCAAATACAAAATAATCTTGGATGCTCTCAATGGAATTTCATCATGCGCTTCTGTATCTAAACTGATGGCTCAGTGCCTGCAGCGCCACCTGCTGGTGCCAAGCCAGACCAAGCCCTTGGACTGGTTTCTATTTTCTGAGTAAAGGCCCCATCTGTTATAGGTTGGAAGGGACCTTGGGGGTCTTCTAGTCCAGCCCCCTGCTCAAGCAGGAGATCCTATCCCATTCCAGACAAATGGCTGTCCAGTTTCTTGAAAACCTCCAGTGGTGGAGCACCACAACTTCCAGACATCTCCCAAAACAGCAGGCAGATGGCCCATGTGAGGGAAAAACACAAATGTCTTAAATTTAGAAATTCCTGAAACAATATCAGCCCTGTGAGGTAATCCAAGTTAGGAAATACTCTTCCAGCAATCGTCTCTCTTGGCATAAGATAGAATAACAGAACCTCAACAGTTTGTTCCAGTTTCTTCCTTTCACATCTGATACTGAAGAAAATCAAGGAAGAGACATTTTGAGTTTCTTTTACACATCTCCCTCTTTCTCAGGAGCAATATTTTTTATTTTTTTTGCAAGTCCCTCCTTAACATCTTTTTGAGATAGAGAGGCAGGAAGCATGTACATTTAATAAATGTTGAAAACTCAATTGTTCCTTCCTTATTCGCTCTGTCATTCCTTTCTCCAAGTCAATTTGGCATTCATTTTATTTATTTCAAATATTTTTTGACTGCTACCTACAGAAAAATAAATCAGTCAAGCGGGTTCAGTACAGTACAAAATTCAGTATAAATATCAAACTGGACAATGTGGCCAAAGGGAGAACCAAGAAGATCGTAAATTTATTTATTTATTTCCTACCTTCCTTCTCTCTGTCCCTCTTCTATCTTTCTTTCCTTTTTAAAATATTCCTTCCTTCTTTCCTTTTCCACCTTCCTTTTCTATCTTTCTTTCCTTTCCCTTGGTTTTTAAATTCCTTCCTTCTTTCCTTCCTCCTCCCCCTCTATCTTTCTTTCCTTTCCTTTTCCTGTTTTTAAAATCCTCCCTCCCTCTCTCTTCTTTTTCCTTTTTAAAATATTCCTTCCTTCTTTCCTTCTCTCCTTTCCTTTTCTATCTTTCTTTCCTTTCCCTTTCCTTTGTTTTTAAAATCCTCCCTCCCTCTTCTTTCTTTTCCTTTTTAAAAAAAATCTTTCCTTCCTTCTTTCCTTCTCTCCCTCCCTTTTCTATCTTTCTTTCCTTTCCCTTGGTTTTTAATTCCTTCCTTCTTTCCTTCCCCCTCCCCCTCTATCTTTCTTTCCTTTCCTTTTCCTGTTTTTAAAATCCTTCCTCCCTCCCTCTTCTTTCTTTCTTTTCCTTATTTAAAAAAATCCTTCCTTCCTTCCTTTCCTTCCTTCCCTGACTTCTTTCTTAATGGTTGTTAATGTGAAAAATGAGAAAACAGATTCTCTCTCTTACACACACACACATATAAATCAGCCAAGATATAAATCACCTCAAGAACTTAACATGAAATAAGAGCCATAAAAATAAAGAGTTCAGGAATGCATAGAAAAGAAATATGCTCCACCATTCTGAGTGCCAAATCCTTATTTTTCTGATGCAGATTATCCTCGATTAATGAACCTGTGTTTCCATATATACGTGTATAATGTTGACTCTCTTTTAAGGCAGCAAAGGCCAAAAGAACTTACACCTGGCCCCTGTTTCACCTGGATACTGAATTAACCTGGTTTTACAAAATCCAGGTGAAGCAGAACTTCTGGGGTTAATAGTAGCCCACCTTCTTGCTTTCTCCACTTAATGTTCATCACTTGGTCTGTCCTGGATGAGATGAGGAGGGGGATTTTTTGGGCAAGGAAATGAAGCCCGGGACACAGAGGAAGAAACAGAATTTAGCTCTAATTTGAAATTACAAATCTCTTATTTTTTAAGGAGAAGAAATAAGGTAAACATGAAAAAAATGTTTTTTTTAAAAAAAAGATGAAATATAGGGCATATAGGGATGTTAGCTATGTACAAAAACTAAATGAGAAAAGATAAGCAAATATGTAAAGGGAATAATAGGATTGAAGTTGGTATAGTAAAACTACAGTTAAAATGATTAATTTGTAAAAATGAGGTGTTTAGCAATGATATGTGAGCTTAAATAAATCAATGGGGGGGGGAGAAAAGATTATATAAAAGAGATGAATATTGATGGAAGTGGGGAAATTAGAATATACTGAAATTATGATTATAAAGGAGATCTATAAAATGCAATTGGTCAACACTATCAATAAAGTATATATGATGGGGAAAAGGAAAATTGCAATAAAACTTTATTTAAAAGAAAAAACCACAAAACCTCTGTTTATAAGGGAATTTAGCCCTCACATGGTCCTTAAACTGGGTCTGTTTCAGAATAATCTGGGTTTTTTTTTTTTCCTTTTGAAAGAGTGCTCAGATAAGAACTGTATAGGGATGGGGAGTTTTCCAGATTGAAAATGATGCTAAAATCATTTGGGAAAAATTACGGTGAAAGAGCATCTCGCTTGTCCCCTGGGAATTGGATCCAGCCAATTCCTAACCCAAATGCCCACGTATATGACACCCCTTCCTGCGCCCCCCCTCAATCAACGGAAAACTGGTTTTTGTTATTAACAACCTGCGGGAAACCTCATTCAGACGTGTTTGTAGTTCTTCCATGGAAGATGCCCTTCAAAGCTCCCCTCCCCAAGGACATGCCCCCCCTCCTTGTTCCCTTTCCAGGTGCATCGCCATCAAGCACCTCGCACGTCCGGATGGCTGGATTCACACGTTAGCAGGACAAAAGGAAAAAACAGCCGGGTTCCAAACAGGGGGAAAAGATGCAGGAAATAAAATGGAGGCTGATTGGAAAGAAGGACGGTTTATCGATGGGCATGACTGACCCCAGCATGCGGTTCTGGGGCAGTTGACCAAATGGGGTTGGGATAGGTGGACTTTTATACATTCTTTGGGGTTTTGTGTTTGAAATGCTCCCAGGGGGTTGTGCGATATAGTGAGGTTTGTGTCTTTTGCTATTCTAATGGCGGTGGGTTAATCCTAACGGTAAAGGTTCCCCTCGCATGTATGTGCTAGTTGTTCCCAACTCTAGGGGGCAGTGCTCATCTGTGTTTCAAAGCCGAAGAGCCAGCGCTGTCCGAATATGTCTCCGTGGTCATGTGGTCGGCAGGACTCAACGCCAATGGAACACAGAATGATGTTACCTTCCCACCAAAGGTGGTTCCTATTTTATTCTACTTACATTTTTTACATGCTTTCAAACTTCTAGGTTGGCAGAAGCTGGGACAAGTAATGGGAGCTCACTCCATTATGCGGCACTAGGGATTCGAACCACCAAACTGCTGACCTTTCTGATCGACAAGCTCAGCGTCTTAGCCACTGAGCCACTGCGAGGGTTAATTCTATTAGGTCCTAAAAGTCATATCCTGTTCTTAGAATTTGGGTGGGTGGGATGGAGGATGTAAAATCTTAATCCCGTCATCTGGAGCTGAAGGTGTTTTGTTTGTGAATAAGGTGGGCCCGGATTTCTTCATGAGCACCAAAATCTCCATCTTTAGAGACTTCAGGCATCTGCTGAAGGCTGTTGGAGGCTGCTTTCTGCCTTTATTAAGTTTGTTCTCCATTTCTCCTTTTGGGAAATGTAATATTCTGCCTCTTTTAATATCCCCCCTCCCCAAATATTTCATTCTCTTTGACAAGTGGCGGGGTTCCTATATGGCCTCCCCCTCCACCAAGCCGATTTTAGAAGGCGGGGTGCCCACATCCTCTAGGACTCAGTGGCTAAGATGCTGAGCTTGTCAACCAGAAAAGTCAGCAGTTCGGCAGTTCGAATCCCTAGCACCATGTAACGGAGTGAGCTCCCGTTACTTGTCCCAGCTTCTCCCAACCTAGCAGTTCGAAAGCAGGTAAAAAATGCAAGTAAAAGATAAGGACCACCTTTGGTGGGAAGGTAATAGCATTCCATGCACCTTCGGCATTGAGTCATGCCAGCCACATGACCACGGAGTCGTCTTTGGACAGTGCTGGCTCTTCGGCTTTGAAACAGAGATGAGCACCGCCTCTTAAGAGTCGGAACGACTAGCAGATGTGTGCAAGCTGAACCTTTACCTTATAGTTATCTTATTAACATTATTGTGATGAATATAATAACAAATATGTGGATTATGAAACTTTAAATCACTATTCAGATCAAACACTGTTTGATGGAAATGGAAAGTGATATAAATAAAACAAATAAAACATGCCCCTCCCCAACTATTTCATTCTCTGGGACAGAGTAGGTGGGCTTCCTACATGGCCTCCCCCTCCACTGAGTCATTTTTTAGAGGTGGGGGGACCCACATCCTGAGTGCCAGGGTTCCAAATAGCATCCTCCAAGACAAAGGTATTGTTCCCACCACCCACCAACCACCCCGAGGCCTGGCATCGGAAGGGATGCCCAGGCGTGTACGTGTGAGCCGGTGCCCAGGTGGGGAATTCGGAGGCTCCCTCCCAACAGCACGTGAGGAGGGAGGGAGGGGGGGATGATGGCCCAGGTAGGGAGTTCCTTCTGACGCAGACTTCCATACATGGCCAGTCTGGGCGGGGCTTGCCAGGAGATTTAAGCTGCCTCCCGGCCGCCAGCGAGACAGAACCGACTGAAGGGCGATCCCTGGACACGCGTGTTGAGGGAAGCGTCTTGGGAATCGGGTTTTCCGAGCCTCTGCAAGCCTCTGTGCCCGTTTTTTCGCAGCCGCCCAACGGCCGGGATGGTGATCGAGGTGGTGATGCCGCTGGACAGCTCCGGCTTGGCCCGGTTGTTGCGGGACCCGACGGAAAGCGGGCGGACGCTGGTGCTGGATTGCCGGCCGTTCCTCGCTTACTGCCAGGCGCACCTGCTGGAGGCGCGGCCGGTGCACTGGAACGGGCTGCTGCGGCGGCGGTCGCGGGGCCGGAGCGGCGTCAGCTTGGAGTGGCTGGTACCGGATCGGGCGCTCCTGAGCCGGCTGCGCAAAGGCGAGGTGGCGCACCTGGTGGTAGTGGACGAAGCCGGCGGATCCATCTCGGCTCTGCGGCCGGACAGCCTGGCCAGGCTGCTGCTCAACGCGCTGCTGCGGGAGGAGAGGGCCGGCACGTCCCACATCTACCTGCTGGAAGGTAAGAAAGACGCACAAGCACACAAACACACACGCGCACCGCCTAGGGCTGGGGGCCGGTTGGCAAAATAAGAAACTAGCCTGGAGTTCACACACACACGCACACAAATACACGGGGGGTGGGCTGGGGCAGAGGCAGGGCAAAGCGACGGGGTCCGCACCTGGCTGGGAAAGTAAGAAGCCGGCGTGGAGTTCCTACACACACAAACACACACACGAACACGGACACACAAATACACCCGGGGGGGGGGCTGGGGGCAGAGGCAGGGCGAAAAGACGGGGTCCGCAGCTGGCTGGCAAAATAAGAAGCTGGCCGGGAGTTCCTACACACACACACGGACACGGACACAAACACAGCGCCTAAGGCTGGGGGCAGAGGCAGGGCGAAGCGACGGGGGTCCCGGCGGCGTTCGCACGACCTACGGCTCCCGGGCATTGAAGGAGCCAACCGCCAACCCACGGCTGAGAACTGGATTCGCCCAGCGGGGTTGGGTGGGTGCCCAGGAGCTAAAGCTGACGCCCTCCCCCCAAGAGAGAAAGGGGCTTGGTCGAAGCGGTTGGGTGGCTCCTGACTTGAGCGAGTCCAGCCAGCGAAGCAGCCCCCGAGAGTTTAATGCGAAGGGGTTTGTGTAGGAAAGAGTCAGAAATGAAAAGGATGGAAATGAAAAGAAAAAAAAGACATCAGCTCAATTCCCCGCCCCCACCCCGCCTATAATATTACTAGGCAATAATAAACAATATTTAATAATACTATTAATAGTGTTAATTGACTTTCATTTGGAAGGCCTTTGATAGGGACAGGGGTTGGGGGGCTGATTTTATTATATTAATGCATTATATGACTCTTTTTTTATTCGTTTGACTGTTTTACATGAGGTTTTGTATTCTGTAAGCCGCCTTGAGTCGCCTTGGGTGAAGGGGCAGCAATATAAGTTCCCAAAATAAAGTAAAGTAAAGTAAAAAAAGTAAAGTAAAAAATAAAAAAAATAAAGTAAAGTAAAAAGTAAAGTAAAGTAAAAAGTAAATAAAATAAAATAATAAGCAAGCTACCTTTGCTTTTAACAATCTGGATTCACACATTCAATCCTAAACCAGGGTTAACCCATACATTGTACCATGGGTTGACATAATGCCTAGACACTGTTAAGGTTTTTCTGGGCAAGTTTGGTGGTCAAGGATGGTTGGTCCTTCAACCATCTGACCCTCGAAATACCCAAGTGTCTATTTTAGGCTAGTAGTAGAGTAGATTGTGTGAACTCTGCCTTCAAGGAAAGAGAACGAGGAGCATCTGCAGAGAGCCGATGATGGGAGATCTTGGCTCTTCTCTTTTTTAAAGGAGAAAATCTTTACGGAGCTAAAGGATAATTTTATCAGGATGCTCCCAGGAGCATAGCCAAAAAAGTCAAGATTTGTCAGCCATTGTCATGGTGTGATGAATACTCTTTTTTAAAAAAAAAGCTCCAATGGAACCATCATGGCCATCACCCTGACTTACAACCTCTTCATTTGGGGTGATGTGCGACTGTCCATTGCCTGCCAATCATAAATGCATTTATTTGGATTGTGTGGAATCTCGTGAAAAGGCATTTAATCTCGGCCAAAGTGGGGCATCAGGGCCAGATTTCATTCCGACGTCCAAGGTGGTTCTTGCAGCTGGATCTTGAAGTCAGAATTTAAACAGGATGGGTATCCAGTTTAATTGCCCCAAAATCTATAGTTTGCCCCATCTGCAATTATTTCTTCGCACAGTTCAAGCATGGGTGTCGATGACATCCTATGCATCTCCTAGTGGTGGAACTTTTCTGCAAGATTTTGGCTCTTGCTTCCTCACTTGGTCTTCCCTCGGTCATGTCTGATCCTTAGGCCAGTCCAGAAATGAAAAACACCCCATATCAGTAATCATGATCTATGAAACTATGGTTTAGCATCTCCTCAATCAGATCACTTTGCAAATATTAGCTGGGGTCTGTCACCACCGAAGCACATAAAATTATACTTGGAACTAAAAAAAAGTGTTCCTTGCCTGCTTTGAGTCAAATTTGGGGTCATTAGAGACAGCTTGGGCTAGTGGTTAAGGCTCTGGGCTAGAAAGCAGGACACTCTGAGTTCAAGTCCTACCTTAGCTACGAAAGCCAGCTTGGGTTGACTTTGGGCTGGTCCCTCTCTCTCAGCCCAAACCACAAGTTGTTGTTGTTGTTGTGGGGAAAATAGGAGGAGGTGTGTGCGTTGGATACATTCTCTGGCTTGAGTTATTTGTAAAAAAATAAAGGCAGATTACATACATACATACATACATACATACATACATACATACATACATGGGGATTCTGGGAGTTGAGGTCCACCTCTCATAAAACTGCCAGAGTTGAGAAATACTGCTTTTCGGCATGCACGAAGGATGTCCTCCTTACTGCTAACCAGGTTTCCCATACAGACGGAAATAGCCTGGAAGGATAGCTATTATCTGCTGTCTCCCGACTCAACATCCCACTTCCTTCCCATCTCTCTCATCTAGGTGGTTTTGAACACTTCCAAGCCAACTTCCCAGAATTGTGTGCAGTCGCACCACCCACCTTGGCGCCTTCCCCAGCCTTGAGATGCCCCGAAGACAATGGAGCAGAAGTGGCGACTCCCTTGTATGATCAGGTAAGTTCCTGGAGTGGAGAAGGTGTAGAGCAAATGGAGAAGGAGAAGCTACAGACCTACAGACACACCTGTAATTCCCCAAGTTTTATATTTATAGAAAACCCGAACAACTAGAGACCTATATATATGTATATATACACACATATATATAATCATTATTTATATATAATCATTATATATATATAATCTTCTGGCCTGCTTTAATTAAACTGTCTAGACTTTTGTGGCATGAGTAATCCTTGGTGAAATGATTGCACGCGTGGTAGAATACTAGTCGACGCAGGAGAATGTGCCTTTCTTAAGGCTCGGAGCTGGTCCCAAGCAGAGCATGGATTTTGGCTGTCACTCATCTCATCATTTTCTAAATCAATCAATTATGTTTTAATGGCTTATTATTGCAACCATCTCAGGGAAGGAATGTCCTGGAGATAACCAAGAGGGTATGAAGAGCTGTCTCTTCATGTTTCCTCTTTGGTGGCTTAATTGCAGGTTACACCAAGAGTCAAAATAGTCGTAAAGTCCCTTTAATTCCCAGCTGTCATCCATTCCATAATTACATCTCGCTTTAATGAATTATGCAATTTGACCCAGAAGTCTTAAATGGAGACACGTCTTTCTCCTCTGAACACTTGAAGAGGTTTCTTCTCATTCTACTGCATAGGGAAATGATGGAAAACTGATGAATGATTTGCAACAGTTTATCTATTCAAGAGTTTTTCAGAGTTTGGGACATTCTTACATTCACGCCACCTAGAAAAGTGGGCTTCATTTTGTAATCTTGCTCTGCCTTTCTATTTGGAAGTAAGACCCAAATAATCCAGAGGAAAGGGGGACGTGGTGGCTCAGGGGTAAGACCCTTGTTGATCAGAAAGGTCGACAGTTCAGCGGTTTGAATCCCTAGTGCCGCGTAACAGAGTGAGCTCCCGTTACCTGTCCCAGCTTCTGCCAACCTAGCAGTTCGAAAGCAGGTAAAAAAATGCAAGTACAAAAATAGGAACCACCTTTGATGGGAAGGTAACAGCATTCCATGTGCCTTGGGCATTGAGTCATGCTGGCCACATGACCATGGAGACGTCTTTGGACAGCGCTGGCTCTTCGGCTTTGAAATGGAGATGAGCACCACCCCCTAGAGTTGGGAACAATTAGCAATATGTGTGAGGGGAACTTTTACCTTTACCTTAACACAGGGGTCCCCAAATTTGGCAACTTTAAGACTAGTGGACTTCAACTCCCAGACTTCTCCAGCCAGCTGGCTGGAGAATTCTGGGAGTTGAAGTCCAGAAATCGTTAAGTTGGCAAGTTTGAAGACCACTGCATTAACATCAGCCGTAGGAGGGACTAAAACAAAAAATAAGAATTTCCTAGAATTAAGGAGAAATTTCCTGACAGTGAGAACACGGAACCAGTGAGAAGGCTTGCCTTTAGAATAGCAATAGCAATAGCAGTTAGACTTATATACCGCTTCATAGGGCTTTCAGCCCTCTCTAAGCGGTTTACAGAGTCAGCATATTGCCCCCACAGTCTGGGTCCTCATTTCACCCACCTCGGAAGGATGGAAGGCTGAGTCAACCTTGAGCCGGTGAGATTAGAACCGCTGAACTGCAGATAACAGTCAGCTGAAGTGGCCTGCAGTACTGCACCCTAATCACTGCGCCACCTCGCAGGGGCACCAACACTGGAGGTTTTCAAGAAGAGACTGGACAGCTCTTCAAGAAGAGACTGGACAACCCCCTGCTTGAGCAGGAGACCTGTAGAGGGTCTCCTGCTCAAGCAGGGGGTTGGACTAGAAGACCTCCAAGGTCCCTTCCAACTCAGTTATTCTGTTAACTGGACTTAGTGGGCATCCATAAAGCTATGCTGAAGGGGCTATTCTGTCTTCAGCTAATTAATGGAGCCCAAAAGCTGAATATTGTCTTCTTGGTTCTTCTCTCTCTTCAGGATGGTCCGGTGGAGATCCTACCTTTCCTTTACTTGGGTAGCTGTTACCATTCTTCCAACAGAGAGGTGCTGGAGTCCCTGGGAATCACCGCCGTCCTGAACGTCTCTTCCAGTTGTCCCAACTACTTTGAAGGACACTTCCTCTACAAGAGCATTCCCGTAGAAGACAATCACATGGCCGACATCAGCATATGGTTCCAGGAAGCCATAGATTTCATTGGTGAGTGCTCTAATTGAGAGAAACCCATTGTTTCTAGGGAAACTGGAGGGCTGTAATTTGGCCTCTTGGCCTTCTGAAAGATGGGGGAGGGTCTCCCTTGGTTGACACAATGAAGTCATTGGAAGAAAGAAGGTTGAATTAGTTGGCCCGGTGGGAGTCTCGGAGAGTCACAAACCAATGAAGCGAATTAATGGTCTCCTGCAAACTCCACTTCCCCGTCGCTTCTCTTTCATTTCCTCTTCCCCAGACTCCAGGATTAGCCCATCTCCCCCCCCCACCTCCCCACTGTCCAAATCTGCTGCCAGCTGTGCTGGCCACTGGCAGGCCCCAACACTATTACCCCTATTCTGTGCCACTCCAAAATAGCCAAAGGGCCTTTTTTTAGGCAGGGTGGTTTCCTAAGGACTTTCCCTCTCTGATCTTCTCCTCTTCTCTCTGCAGACTCTGTGAAGGCCAGCGGTGGGCATGTGCTGGTACACTGCCAAGCGGGCATCTCCCGTTCCGCCACCATCTGCCTCGCCTACTTGATCCAGAGCCGCCGGGTGCGCCTGGAGGAAGCCTTCGATTTCGTCAAGCAGCGCCGCGGAGTCATCTCGCCCAACTTTGGCTTCATGGGGCAGCTCCTGCAGTTCGAGACCGAGGTGCTCTGCCATTAGTCCGCAGCTCCTCGTTGCTCTGCGTGAGAAGGCGGCCAAGAGAGGCTCCTTACGGACCACAGATTTGGGGCTGGGGGCATTTCTGTTTACATCCCAGATGGGGGGGATGGGGGGGAGCTATGCGCTGGGCACTGGCCTCCTCCTCCTTTTCCTTCTATTGTACCCATTGGTAGCAATGAATGCCCAAAGCAGGGGGGGGACTTGCCCTCCCCCAGCTACCCACCACCCCGGTCGGACTTCTCCTCCGCTGCATGAAATTGCCATGATGGCTTATCGCCTGACTCTGAAAGCAAAAAGTGAATAAGCTGGAAACGAAGAGAGATAAATGTGAGGTGAGGCAGCTCAACACCGTTACCAAGGAAGCGCTTGGCCCCCTCAGGGCAAACCGTCTGTTGTCCCCTAGTGAAGCGAGCCAAAATTTTATTTATTTGCCCGTTGCCCATGTGACTCCCACTGACTGCATGGCATAGATCAACTCAAACAGAGTAACATGTACATGGAGGGTGCTAAGTGAGAGATATGTGCTGAGTGAGTTTACTGCCCCTGCCCCCCGTTTTTACAACTTTTCTTGCCGCCTTTGTTAAGTGAATCACGTCAGCTGTTAAGCTAGCATCCCGGTTGTTAAGCGAATCCGTTGACTTTGCTGCTCAGAAGATCCCCACAGAAGGTAATGCGACCCCACCCCCCTCAGGGACACTGCTGCCGCAATCGATGTGAGTCAGTTGCCCAGCATCCCAATGTCAATCACGCAACCGGCATGGGGAGGGGATGTTGCAGGGGTCGTAAGTTTTAAAAACGGCCGTACGACATGTCGCTTTTTTCCAGCACTGTTATAACTCCAGGCCATCACTAAATGAACTGTTGTAAGTCAAGGACTGCCTCCCTTTGCATCCTCCAAAATTGGACACATTCTTTCCAGCCCCGATGACTCATACTTGGGTCTCTTGGAGGACTTCAAGTTATAGACTGAAATCACCACATTTTTTTTACATTAATTAAAAAGTCATATATTAAAATATCAGTTTTTTTTTTTAAAAAAGAAGGTTCTTTTGCATTTGATGGAGAAATGTTCAGGTTGCTAAAATAGCTGAACTTCTTCCTTGCCCAATGCCAGCATCCATGCTGTTGGTCATCGGTTGGCATGGTGGACCACTATGCTGAGTTCAGTAATATGAACATGCAAATTTTAAAAGTGACATTGATATGTTCTTTTTTCCATGACTTCAATGCCCGAAAGTTTATTTGTGCTAAAGCTGGAAAAAGTTTTGAAC
Source organism: Thamnophis elegans (assembly GCF_009769535.1). Taxonomy (NCBI): domain Eukaryota; kingdom Metazoa; phylum Chordata; class Lepidosauria; order Squamata; family Natricidae; genus Thamnophis; species Thamnophis elegans. The sequence goes on along the minus strand of NC_045553.1, from coordinate 21,496,393 downwards.
ACTTACTTTGGAGCAACAGCTTAGAAGCCGCCTAAGGGGCTACAAACAGCCCCCTAAGGGATTACTAACCCCTACTGAGAGAATATGTTGAATTCTGAAGTCCTCGTTGCTCTCTGCACATGGCCGTTTTCTTGAAAATGTTTCGTTACCAAAGTAGGTAGCGTCATCAGGGCTAGAAGAGAGCGGCGTGTGGCAAGCCAACCCCGCTCTCCTCTAACCCTGGAGGTGTTCCCTAATTTGGTACTGAAACATCTGCAAGAAAACCAGCAAGCTGAGAGAGAGATGCCTAAATCAGGGGCGTCCAACCTTGGTAACTTTAAGACTTGCGGACTTCAACTCCCAGAATTCATCTGGCCGAGGAATTCTGGGAGTTGAAGTCCACCAGTCTTAAAGCTGCCAAAGTTGGAGACCCCTGCTCTAAATTACCATTGTCATCTAGTGGAGGGATAACATTTTATTCCCTTCTTGGCTAAAACATCTCAGTGTCTTGGTTCGCTGTAGCCACGGGGCCTCACTTTGCATTTCTTGACAATTTTGGGCATGAAGAGAAGTTGAGGAATCCTTCTGGAGTCCCAAAGATTGACATGCCCGAACAATAGGCAAGGTTGCTCCTTAGATAGTGAGCCTAAAGCTAGGGAGGCATTGGCCTCTGAGCGTCTTCAGTTGGCTGCCCTAAACCCCGGTTTGCCAATCACCCTAGTTGAGTTCACACAACATGCTGGCTGGGCACACCAATATCCCAATTAGTGCAGGGATCTCCAGACGTGGCCCCTTTAAGACCTGTGGGACTTCAACAGCCAGAATTCCTCAGCCAAATGGCTGAGGAATTCTGGGAGTTGAAGTCCCACAAGTCTTAAAGGGGCCATGTTTGAAGACCCCTGCATTATTTTGTGCCTTGTGTGAAACACACCCATGCCAGCAAGCCTAATCTTGGCACCTTTGGATCAGATGAACCCACAATCGACAATTGACCACTGCAATGGCTGTGTGTTGTGTGGACAGAAGGGTCCAACTGGGATGAAGGTCAACACCACCCTGTGTAAAGTGATGTGGGACAATTCGGGGTCCTCCTTCCCTTTGAGCACAATTATCGTGGGGGAATGGAGGGGCTGGAGCAGTGGTGGATTGGGCCCCAAACTGTTCCCTTCCTCTCTCCCCCCTCCCTCAAAAGCAATACTCAGTTGTTTCTCTGTGTGTGTGCTGTTAGGAGAACCTCTTTCTTGAAGGACATTGATTTCAAAATGTCTCCTGCACTTTATATTTATTATCACCTGTTGCAATAAACAACCACTTTTTATATAGGAGGATGTGTGTATCTCAAAATGCTTGCTTGGTTTTGGGAGAAGAGGGGGTCCTTGGTTTATCGCCTGAAGGATGAAATGATTCATTTGCCCTCAGCATGTTTAAGAGGAATGCCCGGCGACATCGTCAAAAGAGTCAAGATGGTGACAATAATGTTGTATTCACAGCTCCCCCTGTTCAGGAATATCTACTTTGGATGCTTGGCTGACAATATAAACATACCCGGTTATCATCATCATCTTTTAAAGACCCCATAATCCCTTGCGGGTTGCAGTCTTGAGCAACTGAATGGAACTGAGTGTTTTACTGGCCTTATACCTTTCCTGTCGCCAATGCGGAGTTTTGTTCAGCAGATATATTCTCATCCTGCCCAAAGAGAAATATCTGCCTCTACTGAGGATCAAACTCACAGCTCTCTTGATTGTGAGGCGAAAGCTCCCCCTATAGGCCACTTCATCCTTCTAAGCATACCTGGTTGTCTACACCTAAAATAAGGGAGGCTTCATTTGTGCAAAACCCTAAGCCATGGTTTGCTTAACCTCAGTTGACTGAATAAGCCATGTTACTCAATTCACACAACCTATTGTGTTTTAATTATGTTTCGGTCACCATTTTGAAATCCCTATTCCTGGGGCCCCATGGAGAACTCTTTGTATCATTCATGGCCCACCAAGCAGCATCTGCATCAAACCACAAACATAATGATGCACACAAGGATGTTGTGGCTAAAGATGGCATTACGATGTATTTATAATTCAACATGAATCTGTGCTGTAGGTGGTTGCCTTTGTGTGACATTATGTTTTGTAATTTTCTCCCCTCTCCAACCCCCCCCCCAAAAAAAAACCAACAAGAAGCTAGCTTCCCACGACTTGATGGTGCTTTTAGTCATCAGGCTCCATACACTCAATCATGGTTTGTTTAATAAACCATAATGACCCAATTCACATGTAACAACCCATAAACTGTGGTTAGAACATAGAAGACCATCAGAGTTAGAAGGGATGTTGTAGGTCATCTAGTCCAACCCCCTGCTCAAGCAGGAAACCATCGACCATTTGGGACAAGTGACTGTATTTTCTTGAAAGCCTCCAGTGATGGAGCATGTACAACTTCTGAAGCCATTCCATGGGTTGATTGTTCTCACTGTCAGGAAATTTCTCCTTAATTCTAGGTTGCTTCTCTCTTTAGCTCTTGGCTGCTTCTCCAGGTTAACAAATTCTCTTCTCTTCTCTTCTCTTCTCTTCTCTTGTCTCTTTCCTCTCCTTTCCTCTCCTATATTCTTTTCTCTTCCCTTCTCTTCTCTCTCTTCTCTTATTTATTTGTTTGTCAAACAAGTACAAGGTAACAGGAATAAGTATAAACATGGATATGAACAAAGGAAATGAATAGAAATAAATGGGGAGAGTAGGAGATGGACGATGGTGTGCTTATGCACACCCCCTTTACGGACCCTTAGAAATGGGGTGAGATCCACAGCAGACAGTTTAAGGTTGAAGCTATGGGGGGGATTGAGGATGTAACAAGGGAGTCAGGGAGAGCACTCCAGGCGTTGACGCCTCTGTTGCTGAAGTCGTGTTTTCTGCAATTGAGTTTGAAGCGGTTTACCTTGAGTTTGCATCTATTGTTAGCCCGTGTATTATTGAGGTTGAAGCTGAAGAAGTCGTTGACAGGTAGGACGTTATAGCAGATCAATTTTGTATACTATGCTTAGGTCCGACTGCAGGCGGTGCAGTTCCAGGTTGTCCAAGCCCAAAATTTCAGCCCTGGTGTCGTAAGGGATTCTATTGTGAGCAGAGGAGTGGAGAACTCTTCTCGTGAAATACCTTTGGACTCGCTCGATCATATTAATGTCTGATATACAGTGGGGATTCCAGGCAGACGAGCTGTATTCGAGGATTGGTCTGGCAAAGGTTTTGTATGCCCTAGTCAGCAGTACAATGTTACCGGAGAAGAAGCTTCTCTCCTCTCCTCTCCTCTCCTCTCCTCTCCTTTCCTTCTATTTTATGCTATTTTACTTTACTCTTTCTCTTCTCTTCTCTTCTCTTCTCTTCTCTCCTCTCCTCTCCTCTCCTCTCCTTCCCTTCCCTTCTATTTTATGCTATTCTACTTTACTTTCTCTTCTCTTCTCTCCTCTCCTTCCCTTCCCTTCTATTTTATGCTATTCTACTTTACTTTCTCTTCTCTTCTCTGCTCTCCTTTCCTTCTATTTTATGCTATTCTACTTTACTTTCTCTTCTCCCCTCTCCTCTCCTTCCCTTCCCTTCTATTTTATGCTATTCTACTTTACTTTCTCTTCTCTTCTCTTCTCTTCTCTCCTCTCCTTTCCTTCTATTTTATGCTATTCTACTTTACTTTCTCTTCTCTCCTCTCCTTTCCTTCTATTTTATGCTATTCTACTTTACTTTCTCTTCTCCCCTCTCCTCTCCTTCCCTTCCCTTCTATTTTATGCTATTCTACTTTACTCTTTCTCTTCTCTCCTCTCCTTCTCTTCTATTTTATGCTATTCTACTTTACTTTCTCTTCTCTTCTCTTCTCTCCTCTCCTTTCCTTCTATTTTATGCTATTCTACTTTACTCTTTCTCTTCTCTCCTCCCCTCCTTCACTGTCTTGAGGACCACTTCTCTTGCCTCCCCTTCACTGTTGCACCAGGTTCGAATTCTGAGTCAGATTTTCCACCCAGCCTCCCTCTGATCTCTGCAGAAAGGGAAACCCCACCCACCCACCCAGCCCATTTCCTCTCAGCTGCTGCCCCTCCATCCCACTTTGCGGTGACTCAAATCCACCCACGGCCCAAACCAAGGTCCTCGTGAAGGCAGAGAGCTCCAGCGGGATCTGAGTAAGACAGTCCCAATGTATGTAGGAAGTGAAGGATTTTAAGTGAAGGGGTGAAATCCTCCCAGTTCGGCCCAGTTCGGTAGGGACAATTGTCCTTGGTCCTGCAAACCGGTAGTAAAAAGAAAAGCTGTGAGCCACGCGATTGTCAGAAGCTCCCCCTCCCCTGCTTTTTAAGGCATTTTTCCGGCTGGTTTGGGCGAAATGCTTTTAAAAGCTTTTTTAAAAAGCTTGGAGCCCAGGAAAATAAAGTCTGTCGCAACCTCCATTTCTTCCCCATTTATTTGCCAGGAATTGAGAAGGCCCGATGCCATTATCTTAATGTTGAGTTTCAAGCCAACTTTTGCACTCGCCTTCTTCACCCACATGAAGAGGCTCTTTAGTTCCTCTTCACTGTGGTATCATCTGCGTATGTCTTATTGTTGTTGATATTTATTCCGGCAATCCTGCATTATGGTGCCAGCACCTAAAATGTGGCGTGCAAAATTCTTAAAACACCTGAGGTTTGAAATGCCAAGTGTGTGGCCACAAATGCACCACCTCTTGCATGAAGGTGGGTGGGCGCCTGAGCAGAGAGAAACGTTGTCAATGTACACAACTAAGTTTAGAAGCTGCGCTGGAGAAGAACCCACGAGGAGAGTCCCGGAAACATCTGCAGGTACGGCACGATGTGCTTGGGCGCTGTGGCGAGCGAGTGGGCTGTGATGAAGCGGCAGAGCTGATTAAATCGAGTCCCAGTGGAATATTTCTGGCTGGGTGGGTGGGAGGGAAGTGACAAGCAGTCACGGCTCGCATGTGGGTTTTTTTCTTAAGACCCAGCGGGAGGGAGGTGAAGCAGCCTTTAAGGCAAGACGCAAGGCCCAATGCTCGTTCCAAGTCACTGGGGTGAAGGGGAACAGTGAACGGTCAATCGGAGAATATAACCTATTATTTACTCAAAGAAAAAAAGGAGGGTGGGAAGCCAGCAGGAGGGAGAAACAAGGGGAGGAAAAGAGAATAAAGGCATGGAAATTTAATGGATTGAAAACAATCCAAAAATGGAGGCTGGAAAACCCCTTCCTTCTACGTCTCCGTTCGAAAGGAAAGTAGCAGCTCCTTATTTATTTATTTTTATTTATTTATTTCAGTTTGTCAAAACATGTACGAGAAAACAAGTATGAATATAACATATGAACATATAAAGTATGAGCAGGTACACCTATAAACATAAGAAATTGGTCTGAATAAATGGGGACAGTAGGACAGGGACGATAGGCATGCGGGTGCGCTTATGCACGCCGCCTTTATGGACATCTTAGGAATGGGGTGAGGAGGTCCATGGTAGACAGTTTGATGTGTGTAGGAAGTTAAAACCCACCTCTCTCCTAGAAAAATGATTATGGGAAATATTGAAAAGGCAGAATATTATATTTTCCCTGGATAAGAAATGGAGACGCATGTTTTTAGGCCCGGAAGCAGACTCATTCTTAATAGCCACTTTTTTCAATGGGCCATTAAAAAGTCTGGGTCAGTCTATTCTACATAACAAAGACCTCCCCCTTCAGCTCCAGGGTGATGATGGGATTAAGGCATGATAGTGTTAGCCCTTTACCCCTCTCCCCGCAGGGCACCTAGGAAGAAGCAATGCTCAACCAAACTTGGACTCAAAACACAGCCTGGTCCATGGGAATCTGACAACCAATCAGAATACGAGATCAAGATCAAAGGTCAGAGAGGGCATAAAACCAGGGACTTTCAGCATCTCAGTCTCTTTTTTCTTCTTCACCCAACATCTGAAAGCCTTTGATCCCCCTTTTCTGTTCAGGAGCTCAAGCCACGTGGTCCTGTCCACCATTAAACCATCTTTCCAAGCAGCCTCCATGGTTCCAGTGTCTTTCTCTCCACTTGGACCTGAACCCAGAAGGACATCTCTTCCAACAGGTTAAAGTTATGGGGGGTTTGGGGATGTAACAGCGGAGTCAAGTAGTGCATTGTTGGGAGAGAATAAGTTATGCTGGCTGGGGAATTCTGGGAGCTGAAGTCCACAAGTCCTAAAATTGACATGGTTGGACACCTGGTTTTAAGTTGGTCTTCAAAAAGGGGCAGGATTTGAATCACAAAACTGCACACACGATCTTGTCTGCTTACACACACACACACCACATACAGCCCCCCCCCCCCCCCCCCCCCGCTCTGAAACCAACTGATCCTGCCAGACTGAAATTTGTCTCCTCAAATGTCAGGGCAGGAGGGAAATGAGAGGTACCAGTCTTGGCCAAGAGATAATTAGACCGGTCCTTGTACCTGGGGCCAACCCTGCAATGCTCTGGGACTGTCTGCCCTGCTCTTCCTCCACCCTCTCACCTGGGGCTTCTCTCCCACAGGAAGCCTTGGCGTCAGTCGGCGGGAAGGGAGAGGCTTACCTCCGGGATGGAACAGCTCCCGCGCCTCCCTGAGAGGCAGCCCAAGCCAGCAACACGGGACACACCCCATGCAGTGGGGGAAGATTGAGCTGGGCCCCCAAACTCCTGTGAGCAGAAGTGTTTCTGACCTAGACTTCCCCATAAGGACGAAGGCGAGTCTGAGTCCCAATAAACCCCTTTTATTTCATTTACAGTGAATTCCTCTCCAGCAAATTCCTTCCTCTCCCTCAGTCTTTTAAGATAGCTCACAATTACTTTCTCAGGCTTGGAGAGTGGCTAGGCTGATATCTTTCAGACGCTGCAATACTTGGCAAGAATGAAGTAATTGTCTCCTGCAAACTCCACTCCCCTTTCGCCCCTCTTTTATTCCCTCTGGGATGGGCCATTCATCGTCCACCTGTGGCCTTTCTCCCAAGTCGGCCCCTGTTCTTTAGCTGTTCCCTTCGTCTGGCAACTCTGTGCATGCAGATTTTTTTTTGTCCATTTAAGCTCACACCGACTGCTTTGGTGACTCCATCCATCCACCACATTCTCTGCCATCCCCTTCTTCTTTTGCCCTCCATCTTTCCCAGCACGAGGCTCTTCTCCAGGGAGTCCTTCCTTCTCATCAGGTGGCCAAAGGATTTGAGTTTTCTCTCCAGGATCCAGCCTTCTAAAGAGCAGTTAGGGTTTATCTCCTCTAGCACTGACCGGTTGGATCACCTTGCAATTCAAGGGACTCGCAGGACTCTTCTCCAGCACCCGAGTTCAAAAGCCTCCATCCTTTGGCACTCAGTCTTTCTTATGGTGCAACTTTCACAGCCATCCATTGCAACTGGGGAAACCATAGCCTTGACTATACGCACTTTTGTTGGCAGGGTGATGTCTCTGCTTTTTAAAATTATATTTATTATATCAGATAGAAAGCTAGAGATAGATAGATAGATAGCTAGATAGATGAGACAGAGAGAAAAAGAGATAGAGGGATAGAGAGATAGAGATAGATAAATAGATAGATAGATAGATAGATAGATAGATAGATAGATATGATAGATGATACACAGACAGACAGACAGACAGACAGACATACATATCCCGTATTTATTATATGAAAATAATGCAATAACCACTAGTTTAATTAACTGTACTATGAAAAATGACGATGAATAGCCCCATTGATTCCTTCGGAGAAGACAATTCTAGCGTCTCCTCAACTGACTAAGAGTTTGACCAGATGACCAGATGACCAGATGATGGTAGCTTGCAATGCTATGATTCTATGATTCCCAGCCCTGAGTGCAGCAGAGGCTGATGGGCTCCATGATCCCATAAGGGGTTAAACTGGCTTGTGTTTGCTTCACCTGAGCTCTATATAAGGAGAGTTTTCCCTCCTTAAAGCACCCTTGTTCTCTCTTCCTGGAGCCAAGGAGTAGTTAAGCCAAGAACTAGCATTACAAAGGTTGGTCCCTCCAACATGGGTCTCCACCATGCCTTTGGGCTCCTGGTTCTAGGCTGCCTTTGGCTTCTTTCAGGTAAGGCCTGGGCAGGAATCCCTACTTCCATCAAGAGTTGTCAGAGGTTGGGTTCAGACATGTTTCTCTTTCATTTTGACTTGGCACAAGTTCTAGCTAGCCCTAACTTTTCAGAAGCCATGATTTGGGGCAGGGGCCCCACCCTGGAGGCTTTTTTTGTTTTGAAAAGTTTATTTTTTTATTTTCTTCCATACAAGTATAGGTCTACATTCACATTGTTGTGGTTGTTGTTGTTGTTGTTGTTGTTGTTGTTGTTCTTCTTCTTCTTCTTCTTCTTCTTCTTCTTCTTCTTCTTCTTCTTCTTCTTCTTCTTCTTCTTCTTCTTCTTCTTCTTCTTCTTCTTCACATTTGTCATTTTTATACATTTATTATTCCAATTTAAAAGATTATGATATACAGTTTGGGTTGCTCTATTCACCATCCCTTCCTCCTGTTGTAACACCACCTTATTTTCCCTTTCCTCCCTCCCTCCCTTCTCTACTTCCTTGCTTCCTCCTCTCCTGCCCCTTCATTCTTCCCTTACCTCTTCCCTACTACTCCTCTCCCCCTTCCTACCCTCTCTCCTTCTCTTTCCCTCCCTTCCACCCTCCTCTCCTTCTCTCTTTCTTCCTTCCCTCCTCTTCCTCTCGTCCTCTCCTCCCCTCTGGAGGCCAGCTGGGACTCCCCAACACCCTCCTTACAATATTTTCCCCTTCTGGTCTCTCCCTCCTCCTTCACTCTGACCTTGAGTTGCTACTACTATGCCGTGCAAAGACCAAATGTGAATTGGGCTTTTTACCAGGTGGTTGTAAGGCTTCGTACTTTGAGCTGGAGGGACGCAGTGGCTAAGACGCTGAGCTTGTCAATCAGGAAGATCAACAGTTTGGTGGTTCGAATCCCTAGTGCTGCATAACGGAGTGAGCTCCAATGACTTGTCCCAGCTTCTGCCAACCTAGCAGTTTGAAAGCATGTAAAAAATGCAAGTAGAAAAATAGGAGCCAACTTTGGTGGAAAGGGAACAGCGTTCCTTGTGCCTTCGGCGTTTAGCATGCCGGCCACATGACCACAGAGATGTCTTTGTGTCTTTTGAGTCCCAGGCTTGGTTGAGTTCCCAGATGCCATGGGGTGAGTTTCTGTAGAAGGCTAAACCTACCTTTGGTATATAGAGTAGAGCAGCTCAGGGCCCCTAATGGCCCATTGACAAAGGTGGGGGCTATTTAGAGTGAGTCTGTTTCCTGCCTAAAAACAGTTCTGCAGCCTATAAATATAAATAAACGAAATAATAAGAAGTCTGAATAATGAATGGTACTCAGATTTAGGAAGTTCTAGAATTACAAATAACAAATTCTCATGTGGTGGCTCACTGACTAAGATGCTGAGCTTGTCGATCAGAAAGTCTGGCAGTTCGGCGGTTCGAATCCCTAGCACCACATGATGGACTGAGCTCCCGTGACTTGTCTCAGCTTCTGCCAACCTAGCAGTTTGAAAGCATGTAAAAATGCAAGTAGAAAAATAGGAACCACATCTGGTGGAAAGGTAACAGTGTTCCATGTGCCTTCAATGTTGAGTCATGCTGGCCACAGGACCCTGGAGACGTCTTCGGACAGCGTTGGCTCTTCGGCTTTGAAACGGAGATGAGCACTGCCCCCTAGAGTCGGAAACAACTAGCACATATGCACAAGGGGAACCTTTAATATTTTGACTTGCGAACATCCCAAAGCCTGGAGTCGTGCAGCCCATAAATATAAATAAATGAACTAATAAAAAGTCTGAGTAATGGATGTTACCGTGCTTGGCGAGACAATCAGATTTAGGAGGTTCTAGAATTACAAAATATTTTTCATTTATCTCCAGACAGGCAATGTTCATGATAGCGCCGATAATAACCAGCCAGCTTAGCATTTAGCAGAGGAAGGCTTTCTGAGTGGCATTTCAAGTAGATTGTGCCACACTCCAGAAAGTAGGCATGGCAACCTTCTTAAGATGCCACCAGCACCCAAGGTTTATTACCATAATAAAGAGAATTTCCTCCTTTTGAAATCCCTGGTGAAAAGCTGCCCTCTTGTGGAGGATGCTGGTATTATTTCACCTGAAGCAAGGCAGGCTGTTCTTGACTTACAACAGTTCGTTTAGTGACCATTCAAAGTTACAATGACACTGAAAAAAAGAGACTTAGGATGGTTTTTCACACTTACGACCCCATAGTTCCATTATCAAAATCCAGACACGGCCACTGACTCATATTTATGACGGTTGCAGAGTCCCGGGCTTATGTGATCCCCTTTTGTGACCTACTGACAGAGTCAACGGGGAAGCCGGATTCACTTAATGACCATGGGGCTAACTTAACAACCAAAATATATCTTTAAAAAGATATCTTTGCGGCAAGAAAGATCATAAAACGGGACAAAATGTTAACAACTGACTAGCTTTGGTGACACAATTGTGACAAGGAAAGTTGTAAAGTGGAGCACTTTAACAACGGTCTCCTTTGACAACAGAAATGTTGGGGTCAGTCGTAAGTTGAGGGCTATTGGTGCATTTCACTCACAGGGATCCAAGTTACATCAGAATGAAGGTGTGGGAAAAAACACTTTCTAGATGTTGAGGCTTTGGAAAAAGTTCAGAGAAGACCAACTAAGATGATCAAAGGCCTGGAGGCTAAACCATAGGAAGAACAGCTGCAGGGTTTGGAGCCGCATGTGGCTCTTTCATCCCTCTGCTGTGGCTCCCTGTCGCTCAAAATATGTGCCACAACCCCCCAATGTATGACACCCGCTGGCATGTGATTTATTGAGGTTTCAAACCCTGGTAGGCCAATCATGAAGAAAAGTCTCAGAAGAAAACTGAACCTTTAATTAAAATACATATGCTAGTTTTGTGGGTGCTCAGGAAATAGTCAGGCACAGGAAGGGTGTTGTGGCTCCCGGTCTTTTCTTTTCTGTGGGAAATGGGCTACTCTAAAGAAAAGAAGAGTTAGGGGGGACAGGATAGCAGCATGCCACAAAGAAGAGGGGGTCAAATTATTCTCCAAAGCACCTGAAGGCAGGACAAGAAACCATGGATGGAAATTCATCAAGGAGAGAAGCAACCTGGAATTAAGGAGAAACTTCCTAATAGTGAGGACAATAAACCAGTGGAACAGCTTGCCACCAGAAATTGTGGGTGCTCCATCACTGGAGGTTTTTAAGAAAAAACTAGAGAGCCACATCTGAAATAATATAGGTTCTCCTGCTTGAGCATGGGGCTGGACTAGAAGACCTCCAAGGTCCCTTCCAGCTCATTCTATTCTATTCTATTCCATTCCATTCCATTCCATCCCATCCCCAACCTCTCTACTCTACTCTACTCTATTCTTCATTCCACTATTCTATTCTACTCTATTCCATTCTTTCCATATTCCATATTCCATATTCCATATTCCATATTCCATATTCCATATTCCATATTCCATATTCCATATTCCATATTCCATATTCCATATTCCATATTCCCATTCCATTCCATTCCTTTCTTATTCCATTCCATTCCATTCCATTCTATTCCATCCCATCCCCAACCTCTCTACTCTACTCTACTCTACTCTACTCTACTCTACTCTACTCTACTCTACTCTACTCTACTCTACTCTTCTCCAGTGTTTTTCAACCACTGTGCCATGGCACACTAGTGTGCCGTGACATAGTGTAAGGTGTGCCGTGGGAGAATTACTTTATATATAGTCAATATAGGCACAGAGTTAAATTTTTTTAACATTTTCTAATGGTGGTGTGCCTCGTGATTTTTTTCATGAAAAAAGTGTGCCTTTGCACAAAAAAGGTTGAAAAACACTGCTCTACTCTACTCTACTCTACTCTACTCTACTCTACTCTACTCTACTCTACTCTACTCTACTCTACTCTACTCTACTCTACTCTTCATTCCAATATCTATTCCATTCCATTCCATACCATACCATTCTTTATTCTATTCTTTATTCCATTCCCAACCTTGACTGCTTGAAGATGTGTGTGGCAAAGGTGGCTGGGGATTCTGGGAGTTGAAGTCCACGCATCTTCAGGCGGGCCAAGGTCGAGAAACACTACTCTAGCAGGTTGGTCCATTGGGCCAAGGACCAAGGAGTTGATGTGTTCAGACAGAAGCAGGGGAGGCTTTGTTGGGTTCCTGCGCTCGGCAGGCAGGTAGACAGAAGGGCTGAATTTCTCTCCCCCCCACTCTTTCCTTGGTTCAGCCCAGCCCGTGCATAGCCGTGGAGATACCTTCCAAGTAGCGCCCACTCCGGATTCTGACCTGGAGGAGGAGAAGGTGGTGGCTCCTCGGGATGACATCCTTGACATCAACCAAGGTAGAACTCACGGTCCTTTCATAAAATATATATTACCCACTCCTCTGAACACCTAATCTTGTGCCTAAGGGTATTTTACCCATGTTGTTGTAAGGCTGTAGTGCTATCATCCTTCTCATCTTTTCTACTACCTATCTTCTCCTATTGGTATCTTATGATTTTATCACTTCATTATTTGTATGTACATGGAGAGCTTCTGCACCAAATTCCTTGTGTCCAATTATACATGGCCAATGTACTCTTCTATTCCTTATTCTCTTCTCTTCTATTCCTTATTCTTTTCTCTTCTATTCCTTATTCTCTTCTCTTCTATTCCTTATTCTATTCTATTCTATTCCTTATTCTTTTGTCTTCTATTCCTTATTCTTTTCTCTTCTATTCCTTATTCTCTTCTCTTCTATTCCTTATTCTCTTCTCTTCTATTCCTTATTCTATTCTATTCTCTTCCTTATTCTCTTCTCTTCTATTCCTTATTCTCTTCTCTTCTATTCCTTATTCTTTTCTCTTCTATTCCTTATTCTCTTCTCTTCTATTCCTTATTCTATTCTATTCTATTCTATTCCTTATTCTTTTGTCTTCTATTCCTTATTCTTTTCTCTTCTATTCCTTATTCTCTTCTCTTCTATTCCTTATTCTATTCTCTTCTATTCCTTATTCTCTTCTCTTCTATTCCTTATTCTATTCTATTCTCTTCCTTATTCTCTTCTCTTCTCTTCTATTCCTTATTCTTTTCTCTTCTATTCCTTATTCTTTTCTCTTCTATTCCTTATTCTCTTCTCTTCTATTCCTTATTCTATTCTATTCTATTCTATTCTATTCCTTATTCTTTTGTCTTCTATTCCTTATTCTTTTCTCTTCTATTCCTTATTCTCTTCTCTTCTATTCCTTATTCTCTTCTCTTCTATTCCTTATTCTCTTCTCTTCTATTCCTTATTCTATTCTATTCTCTTCCTTATTCTCTTCTCTTCTATTCCTTATTCTCTTCTCTTCCTTATTCTCTTCTCTTCTCTTCCTTATTCTCTTCTCTTCTCTTCCTTATTCTCTTCTCTTCTATTCCTTATTCTCTTCTCTTCCTTATTCTCTTCTCTTCTCTTCCTTATTCTCTTCTCTTCTCTTCCTTATTCTCTTCTATTCCTTATTCTCTTCTCTTCTATTCCTTATTCTATTCTCTTCTATTCCTTATTCTCTTCTCTTCTATTCCTTATTCTATTCTATTCTCTTCCTTATTCTCTTCTCTTCTATTCCTTATTCTCTTCTCTTCTATTCCTTATTCTCTTCTCTTCTATTCCTTATTCTCTTCTCTTCTATTCCTTATTCTATTCTATTCTCTTCCTTATTCTCTTCTCTTCTATTCCTTATTCTCTTCTCTTCTATTCCTTATTCTATTCTATTCTCTTCCTTATTCTCTTCTCTTCTATTCCTTATTCTATTCTATTCTCTTCCTTATTCTCTTCTCTTCTATTTCTTATTCTATTCTCTTCTATTCCTTATTCTATTCTATTCTCTTCCTTATTCTCTTCTCTTCCTTATTCTCTTCTCTTCTATTCCTTATTCTCTTCTATTCCTTATTCTCTTCTATTCCTTATTCTCTTCTCTTCTATTCCTTATTCTATTCTCTTCTATTCCTTATTCTCTTCTCTTCTATTCCTTATTCTATTCTATTCTCTTCCTTATTCTATTCTATTCTATTCCTTATTCTATTCTATTCTCTTATTCTCTTCTCTTCTATTATTTCTCTTCTATTACTTATTCTTCCTTATTCTATTCTTTTCTCTTCTTTTCCTTATTCTCTTCTCTTCTGTTCTGTTCTGCTCTATTCTATTCCTTATTCTCTTCTATTCCTTATTCTGTGCTTTTCTCTATTCTTTATACTCTTCTCTTCTATTCCTTATTCTTTTCTACTCTTCTCGTCTATTCCTTATTCCCTTCTCTTTTCTTCTTTTTTCTTCCTTATTCTATTCTCTTCTATTCCTTATTCTATTCCATTCTATTCCTTATTCCATTCCTTATTCCATTCCATTCCATTCTATTCTCAATTCCATCTTCTCTCCTCTCTATTCCATTCCATTCCATTTTCTATTCCACTTTCTTTTCTGTTCTAATTACACTGTTGTAAAACTTGCTTTGTACATTGTATTAGTTCAGTACCGTGATATTTCTACAAAGTTGATGAAAAATGATTAGCACTTGAATGTTTAATTAGTTTAATCCATTGAGTTTTCAATAAAAGAAATAAGTATTGTCAATCCTAATTATTACGCTTTAAAATATTAATGTTAATAAGCATCGAATCACTCAAATATCTTTATTACAGTACTTGCAAAGCAATAGAGAGAAGAAGAGTAGTAACAACACCAATAAAAGGGGAAATAAAGAAGATAATAAAATGGATAAACATAATATTACAGTCACCCTGGGTCAGTTAATATCCATCCAGATTAAGCAGCACTGTGAGAATATGCTGTTGGGAAAGAAAGAAAAAATGAAGACAATAAAAACCATCTCTCATTAATGTTTTTGTGCAATTGGTGAATACCTTTGGCCATCTGATACATGTAACCATCATAGTATTGGGCATCTATATATGCAGTTGAGCAGCGCAATATAAAATTGTAGGAAATAGTTTGCTATACAATAAATGCTTTCTTCCCAGATCCATTGCTAATATTAAGATCCCCACTCTATATGAAGGAGAAACTTCCTAATAGTGAGGGCAATTAATCAATGGAACAGCCACCAAAAATCATGGGTACCCCTGCCCCACCATCACTGGAGGTTTTTAAGAAAAGACTGGACAGTTGCTTGTCTAAAATGGTATAGGTTCTCCTGCTTGAGCAGAGGGCTGGACTAGAAGATCTCCAAGGTCCCATTCTATTCTATTCTGTTCTGTTTTCTGTTTTCTGTTTTCTGTTTTCTGTTTTCTGTTTTCTGTTTTCTGTTTTCTGTTTTCTGTTTTCTGTTTTCTGTTTTCTGTTTTCTGTTTTCTGTATTCTGTATTCTGTATTCTGTATTCTCTTCTTTTCTCTTCTCTGTTCTATTCTATTCTATTTTCTATTCTATTCCTTAATATTGTTTGAAAGTACTTAAAAAAAGAAAAGATAATCAATGCATCTGTAACGAGGATCAGAGCACTAATAGATTTTTTTTTAAAGAAAAAAGGAAATTCAAACTTCCCCTTTTTTCTGCATGGGTTAATTACAATATTTATACATTTTGAGGTCCCCTGAGGAAGAGTAATTATGTTTCCTTCAGGCTTGGTCCAGTTTGTCTTTAATGCCATTCCCACGTTCTGTTCCCAGGACTGATTCCATTAGGGGCGCCTGAGCACAGTTTCCTGCTTGAAGGTGATATCATCAAGTTGGTAAGTCAAGAAATGCTAGAGAGAGATGGGTATCTCTAGCAGGTAGGCAAGTAGCAAAAAAAAAAAAAAAAAAGAGTTTGGACAGCCATTTGGCCAGAATAGTGTAGTGCCCCTTGCTTGAGTAGGGGGCTGGACTAGAAGACCTCCATGATCTCCTTCTAACTCTATTTTCTTGTTAATGTTGCTGTTAGATGGTCCTGAAAGGCCTCTTAAAAACAGGTGGTGAATTTGAACTTCTATCTAAGTTAAACTTCTAGGGTTAGTATATATAGCAGAGGCGATAGGGGACAGTCTTGTCTTACACTCTTATTTACTGTATTTTTTGGAGTATAAGACGCACCTTAGTTTTTGGGGAGGAAAATAGGGAAAAAAAGATTCTGCCAAGCAGGTATTCATTTGTATTTCCATAGCACCAGAAAAGCAAGCAAACACAATAGTATAATAACATAACACTTTTTGCCACTTTTTTTCCTTTCCCCAGGCAGCAGGGAAAAATCTTAATAAGTTTTACTAGATGTCTGGGCATTTAGCCAAAAGCAATTCACACCTCATAAAATGTAACAAAGCTAATCAACAAACCAGCTCAAGCACTTGCCTGAAGGAAACCATTGAGAAAACTCAGATAGGAACTCTCTGCCTTGCCCTTGAGAGGATTATCTCCCCAAAATAGAAACTGGACAAAAGAAGTACCTTTTAAGGCAGTCTTCAAATCTTTCGTAGTGGGCTTCTCCCAGCTGGAGAAATTTTTCCAACAGTATGCTGCAGTAAAATTATTCTAAGCTTTTTTTCAGCCCTAATGAGGTGCTATCGAGTGAAGCTTTAACATTAGGGCTGGAAAAAAAAGCTTCCCAAAAGCTACATTCAGAGTATAAGATGCACCCAAATTTCCACCCTCTTTTTTGGGGGTGGAAGGTGTGTCTTATACTCCAAAAAATACGGTATGTTGAATTTTTCTGTTCTTTCTCCATTTATTATCCCCCTTGCCGTTTGACTGGAATATATTATTCGGACCATCTTTATCAACTTCTCTCCAAAATTCATATTTTTTAATTGTAGTATCATAAACTGCCAACTCATATTATCAAACGCTTTTTGTGCATCTAAGAAAATCAATGCTAATTATTTTTCTGGATGTGCTTCGTAGTAGACATTTGTGATAATTCTCATATTTTTCACCTGTCTTTTGGGTAAAAAAAGAAAAACCACTCTGGTCCGGGTGTATAAATTCATTTAAAAAAATCTTTTTAGTCTTTCTGAGATTATGGGGGTGAATATTTTGTAGTCAACAATTTAGTAGTGATATTGGTGTATAGTTTTTTTTAATCTGTTGGTGATCTGTATCTTCTTTTGATATTCATCAGATATCTGCTTCTGACCAAGATATAGGTAGTTCAGCCCTAGTGCGTCATTGTAGACCTCCAACAATAAGAGTCCTAGCGGTTCTTGCATAATTTTGTAAGTTCTGCGGGAAGTCCATCTGGACCAGGAGTTTAATTGGAGTTTTTTTGTTTCTTAATTATCTGTTATTTCTATTATTGTTATTCTTCTGTTTAACAACATTCTCATTATATCGGCTATTTTGATTAGACCAGCTTTTTTCAAATATTGTTTAGTACTTTAGTACTTGTTTAGTCTTCTCGTATATTTTCTTTTTTTAAAAAAAGTTTTTTATTTTTATTTCTCATGCATCCATTCACAAATATACAATCTCATAACTATTATTCCTAATATGTGTTATCCTTTAACATTTATAACAATTTTTTCCTCCCCCTAAAGTTAAAAATATAATCGAGATTGCTTTTCTAACATCCCATACACCCGCCTTATTTCACAACAACCCTACTTCTACTTCCTTTCTTCCCTCCCTTCTTCTCTCCTTTCTTCTTTCCTCCTCTCCTTTCCCTTTTCTACTTCCCCTTCCTCTCCCCTACTCCTCCCCTCTTCTTCCCTTCCCTACCCTCTCTCCTACTGCTGCTACCCCTCCCTTTCTTCCTCTCCTTTTCTCTTTCTTCTTTCCTTCTCCTTTCTCCTCTCCTCTTCTTACCTTTCTCTCTACTCCTTTCTCCATTTCTTCCTCTCCTTTTCCATTTCTCTTTTCCCTCTCCTCTTCCTTCTTCTGATATATATTCTTGGCTATACAAAGATATAATCAAGATTGCTTTTCTACCATCTCATACACCTGCCTTATTTTACAACAATCCTTCCTTCCCTCCCTCCCTCCCTCCCTCCTCTCCTTTCTTCTTTCCTCCTCTCCTTTCCCTTCTCTACTTCTCTTTTCCCCACTTCTCCCCTCTTCTTCCCTTCCCTACCCTCTCTCCTACTCTTACTTCCCCTCCCTTTCTTACTCTCCTTTTCCCTTTCTTTTTCCCCTCTCCTCTTCCTTTTTTAAAGTTTCTATTTTTAATCTTTTATATATAGTTACAGGTATACATTCACATAGTTATTGTTCTTATTTATCATTATCATTTACATATTTGTTTTTCCATTTAAAAAGTTAAAAAATACATTCTGGGTTGCTTTTCTTATCACCCCATAAACCTATTTTGTATTATCACCACTCTATTTTTTCTTTTCACCCTCCCTCCATTCTCTACTTCTTTCCTTCCTCCTCTCCTTTCCTTTAACTATCCCTAACCCTATACAAATTCTTGGCTATACAAATTGGAACTTGTCAAGTGGTAGAATGGATTGTTTATTATTATTAGAGCCCCTTCAGGAGTTTCTCCCCTGCCAGTCCGAGGTGGCCGAAGAGGAAAGGCATTGCCCAAATTCCCTACATCATCTCCTATAAATACGGTAAGCAGCAAATGCTGGGAAAATGAAGTGAATGTGTTGGAATAAATGTCCTTCTGGGTTCAGTTCCAAGTGGGGGAAAAGACACTGGAAACATGGAGGCTGCTTGGAAAGATGGTTTAATGGTGGACAGGATGACATGGCTTGAGCTCCTGAACAGAAAAGGGGGATCAGATGCTTCCAGATGTTGGGTGAAGAAGAAACAGAGACCGAGATGCGGAAAGTCCCTGGTTTTATGCCCTCTCTGGCCTTTGATCTTGAAGTTTTATTCTGATTGGTTGTCAGACTCCCATGGGGCCATACAGGACAACTCTGTAGGCTGTGCTTTGAGTCCAGGTTTGGTTGAGCATTTCCTCTTCCCAGGTGCCCTGTGGTGAGATAGGTAAAGGGCTAAAACTATTATGCCTTAATCCCATCACCCTGGAGCTGAAGGGGGAGGTCTTTGTTATGTAGAGTAGACTGACCCAGGCTTTTTAATGGCCCATTGACAAAGGTGGGGGCTATTCAGAGTGAGTCTGCTTCCTGCCTAAAAACATGTTTCTCCATTTCTTATCCAGGGAAAATATAATATTCTGCCTCTTTCAATATTGCCCAGGATATTTCATTTTTCAGGGAGAGGGGTAGGTTTTAACTTCTCACAGATGAAAAGAAACAATAGCACGCATCCATCTTTTTGGAAGGACCAGAGTTAAAAGGTGACCTACAAGATCCCTTCCGACTGTGATTCTGTTATTCTGAAAACTTTGGTGACATGAAAACAAACAACAGCATTCTTCTTCTTCCAGTAATTTTAATGGCAAAATAAATCATTGCAAAGTCCAGAGGTTCAACTTCCGTGGTGTTTGTCCACTTCTGGACTCTTCTGATTTGCTTTTTCAACTGGGAGATTTCTAGCCAGGATCTTAAACCAGGATTCTTGGTTGGATCTAATCCATGTAATGAGTGGCCATTTGAATGGGGTCTGAGTCTCGTGGTCCCAGTTCAGATGGCAGCTGAACGTGAAGATAATTTGGAAACTCAGTTTGAATGTCCTGTTTATTTCTGTGTTTCTATGATTTAGACTTCACCTTTCCCTCGGGAGTTCAAGGTGGTATATGTAGCACTCTGTTTTTCTTTTTCTTTCTTTCTATCCTTCCTTCTTTCCTTCCTTCTTGTCTCTTTCTTTCTTTCCTTCCTTCCTTGTTTGTTTCTTTCCTTCCTTCTTGTCTTTCCTTCCTTTCTTCCTTCCTATCTCTTTCTTTCCTTCCTTCCTTCCTCTTTCTTTCTTTCCTTCCTTCCTATCTTTATTTCTTTCCTTCCTTCCTTCCTCTTTCTTTCCTTCCTTCCTTCCTCTTTCTTTCCTTCCTTCCTTCCTCTTTCTTTCCTTCCTTCCTTCTTTCTTTCTTTCCTTTCTTCCCTCCCTCTCTCTCTCCCTCCTTTTTTACTTCCTCCCTCCCTCCCTTCTCTCTCTCCTTCCTCCCTTCTTCCCCTCCCTCCCTCCCTCCCTTCCCCCCTCCTTAATTTCTCCTTCATCCCTTCTACAAATTGGGGAAAGTGTTTTCTCTCCCCTTTTAAAATATTTTCTTCCATCCCTATTTCCTCCTAAAAGCTTTCCCTCTAAGCACAACCCCCCCACCCAATTTTGAATTGCCCATTCCAGGCAGACAGAGTGTGAAGATCATCAAGGAAGCATTCGAAGACTTTGCAAGATTCACTTGCATCCAGTTTGTCCCTTATTCCTACCAGAGGGACTTCATCTCCATCGTCCCACTGTCTGGGTGAGTAATAACCGAGGAGGCATCTGGCGGAAGCTCCTTGGCTTCCCATCTCAAATCTTGCTTCTTCCTGAACAATGGTAGACTTCTTCTTTCATGAACTGATCACCCCAAGGGGGGCTTTTTCAGACGGTCTCCCTGAGTTGAAATCCAATTCTCCCCCCCCCATGTTTTTTTTTTTAAAAAAAACACATAAAAACTCCATTTTCAATTAAATAGCGTGTTGTCTGGGCACAAATACTTTTAGGAAATAGTGTTGGAAGAAATGTCCTCTGTTCGGTCCCAAGTGGGGAAAAGGACACCTGGACACTGCAACCCTCATAAGTATGAGTTGGGGGATGCTGCAATGGTCATAAGTGTGAGAAATGATTATCTATTTAAAGAAACAGTTGTTGACTTCTTCTACTGCTTTGGAGGTGTGTGTTTTAAACTTTGCATCTTGCTTGAGCTCTCAGACAGCTTAATGGGCCGTTTGCCATAAGTCTACTATATGCATAGTATGGCAAATGGCCGAGTTCTTTTTATTTAAAGAGAAGCCTGTTTTGCTCTGGGCATTCGCTCCATCTAATCTGCAATGCAACATCTCAATGCTTTGTTTTCCCAGCTGCTTCTCCAGTGCGGGACGCATTGGAGGTATGCAAGTGCTGTCTCTGGCTCCAGACTGCCTGAAGAGGGGCAAAGGAGTGGTGTTGCATGAGCTGATGCATGTCCTGGGATTCTGGCACGAGCACTCCAGGGCTGACCGAGACAAATACATCAGCATTTCCTGGAATGAAATCTTGTCTGGTAAGAGATGGGGGCGCTTTCCGAACCACATTGGGTAAGAGGAAGGGCCTTGGCGTGATTTGCAAACGATCTCCCCATCAACTATCCGAAGAGACTGGGGAGTCCCTTGTCTGGAATGGTATGGGGTCTCCTGCTTGAGCAGGAGGCTGGACTAGAAGACCTCCAAGGTCCTTCTCCTTCTCTTCTCTTCTCTTCTCTTCTATTCCTACTCTACTCTACTCTACTCTACTCTACTCTACTCTACTCTACTCTACTCTACTCTACTCTACTCTACTCTATATTCTATAGTTCTGTTTTAATCCTGTTAATTCTATTCTATTCTATTCTATTCTATTCCTATTCTATTCTATTCTATTCTATTCCATTCCATTCCATTCCTATTCTACTCTATTCTATTCTATTATATTATATTATATTATATTCTTACTCTGCTCTGCTCTGCTCTACTCTATTCTCCAATCTATATTCTGTTCAGTTCTGTTTTTATCCTATCTTATCCTATCCTATCCTATCCTATCCTATCCTATCCTATCCTATCCTATCCTATCCTATCCTATCCTATCCTATTCTCCTTTCCTCATCTAGTCTATTCTCTATACATCTTTTCTTCTCTATATATTTTCTTTTCTATTCTGTCCTATCCTATCCTACCCAGTTGGGATTGGCTTAACAGAATAACAGAGCTGGAAGGGACCTTGGAGGTCTTCTAGTCCAACCCCCTGCTCAAGCGGAAGACCCTATCCCATTTCAGACAAATGGCTGTCCAATCTCTTCTTGAAAGCCTCCAGTGATGGAGCACCCACAACTTCTGGTTAATTATTCTCACTGTTAGGAAAGTTCTCCTTAGTTCCAGATCAGTCCTCTCCTGAAGGAGCTTCTTGAATGACAAGTGAAACGTCTTCAAAGAAAAACCAGAAAGTCCAGTTGCCTCTTGAAAAAAAAAGCACCTTTGGGACACCTCCCCTTAGGAACCTCTCAAATTTAAGATAAGGTCCGTGGAAGTTAGGTTAGAATTAAAACTGTAGTTTTAAAATTACATCTACACATTACTGTAAAAAGGTAAAGGTTTCCCTCGCACATATGTGCTAGTCATTCCCGACTCTAGGGGACGGTGCTCATCTCCCTTTCAAAGCCAAAGAGCCAGCGCTGTCTGAAGACGTCTCCGTGGTCATGTGGCCGGCATGACTAAATGCCGAAGGCGCATGGAACTCTGTTCCCTTCCCACCAAAGTTGGTCCCTATTTTTCTACTTGCATTTTTATGTGCTTTTGAACTGTTAGGTTGGCAAAAGCTGGGACAAGTAAAGCAGTGGCTCAGTGGCTGAGACGCTGAGTTTGTTGATCAGAAAGGTCAGCAGTTTGGCAGTTCAAAATACTCTGTTTCTCCAAAAATGAGATCTCCCCGGATAATAAGCCCGATCAGTTTTTTGAGTGCATGTGCTAAAATAAGCCCTCCATGAAAATGTTGCCACACAGCAGCAGCCACGCTCACCGCCTTCTGTACCTCAAAAATAATAAGACCTCCCCCCAAATAAGGCCAAGCACTTATTTTGGAGGATAAAAAGAAAATAACACCCTATTTTATTTTTGGGGAAACATGGTACACATTATTGTAGTTCAATACAATTATAGGTTTATGTAACCACCAGCTATGAGAAGGTAGTTTTAGATGCAATGGAAAACTTATCCATCCCTGTGTTTAAATTTTGCCTAATTTGCACCTATTTTTTATTGTCTTTGAATCTCAATTGCTGGTTGCCTGCTAAGTTGACTTCTAGATGTTTAAAAATGCCCTTGTTGGTTTTTCAGGCTTTGAAATTAACTTCATCAAGAACTGGAACACCAACATGCTGGACGATTATGACTATTCCTCCATTATGCATTATGGGAGGTATGGAAAATGTATTTACTTATTCATATGGCCACCCACTGGAGCCTCCCTCCATCGCTACTACCGTTCACCTGATCCAGGCTGAACTGGCAGTTATCCACCTCTCTTTTATATGTATGAAATGCTCTTTGGCAAACAAAGTCCCAAAATAACGCATCAATCTTGCATGATAGCCTACAGAACCTGTACTGTACTTGGCTAATGGCAGTTAAATTTGGGAATAATTTATGGGTTGGCTATTGTGTGTAGATTACTGGAGTGCATTGTATCATTTATATGGTTTTGTCTGTGTTTTGATATGCTTGGTGGGCTGTGCCCTGTAATAGTTACTTATTCATTCATTCTGTATTCAAGCTGGCTTGCCGGGAAAAATGGCTGGTCTTTTTGTAGGAATAGCATCTCTTATTTTTACAAGAATATTTTCTGAGCTATTGTATTGATACGGTTGCTCTCAATCCCTACAAATGTTGCCTTATAGGAGGCCAGGTGGCGCAGTGGTTAGAATGCAGTATTGCAGGCTAATTCACTGCTCACTGTCAGGAGTTCGATCCTGACAGGCTCAAGGTTGACTCAGCCTTGCATCCTTCCGAGGTCACTAAAATGAGGACCCAAATTGTTGGGGGCAATAGGCTGACTCTGTAAACCACTTAGAGAGGGCTGTAAAGCACTGTGAAGCATTATATAAGTCCAAGTGCTATTCCTTCTTTCTTTCCTTCCTTCCTTCCTTCCTTCCTTCCTTCCTTCCTTCCTTCCTTCCTTCCTTCCTTCCAAGGTGGTGCAGTGGTTAAATGCAGCACTGCAGGCTACTGCTAGATCAGCAGGTCAGCGGTTCAAATCTTACCGGCTCAGGGTTGACTCAGCCTTCCATCCTTCCGAGGTGGGTAAAATGAGGACCCAGATTGTTGGGGGCAATATGCTGACTCTCTGTAAACCGCTTAGAGAGGCCTGAAAGGCCTATGAAGCGGTATATAAGTCTACTGCTATTGCTTCCTTCCTCCCTCCCTCCCTCCCTCCCTCTTAGTGGTTAGAATGCCGTATTGCAGGCTATTTTTGCCCACTGCCCACAGTTCGATCCTGACCGTCTCAAGGTTGACTCAGCCTTCCATCCTTCCAAGGTGAGTAAAATGAGGACCCAGATTGTTGGGGGCAAAAGGCTGACTCTGTAAGGCACTTAGAGAGGGCTATAAAGCACTGTAAAGCAGTTTTTAAGTCTAAGGACTATTGCTATTTTCTTTTTTCCTTCCTTCCTTCCTTTCTTCCTTCCTCCCTCCCTCCCTCCTTTCCCCTTTCTCCTTCTCCTTCCTGATTCCGTAGTGGTCAGAATGCAGCATTGCAGGTTGACTCTGCCCATTGCTAGGAGGTTGATCCTTGATTCAGCCTTCCATCCTTCTGAGGTTGGTCAAATGAGGACCCAGATTGTTGGGGAACAATAGGCTGATTCTGTAAATTGCTTAGAGAGGGCAGTAAAGCACTGTATAGCGGTATATAAGTCTAAGGGCTATTGCTATCTTGTTAGGTGCACATTACTCAAGGACCTAATCAAGGAAGGGATTTAGCTATTTTAACTCTCTGGAAAGGTGATATATTTTGATCAAGAGATACCCAGAAGAGGGATGTAAAAGAATTTGTCATCAATTCTGCTGAAAGGCAAATTTAGAGGTTCTTTTACCTCAACAGGTTCCTGAGATGACTAAAAGTCTCACATAACTTATTCCCCCTTAGGATGTCTTTTTTTTAAAAAGGTACTATGCCACTTTAAAATGAGGAATTTGCATTTGAAAAGGCTACACTGGGGTTTCAGATAATATGACATTTAAACAAAGCAGCGTGCACTTAAAAAAATAACTTTGGGGCTAATTCATCTTCATTATTACAGAAATTAGGAGCAATTCATGGAAAGCATTAGGAATGCAAATGACTGTAACATTTTCCCTTTTAAAAAAAAGCAGAGAAGATTGCCATATTATTATGAGCAGTGTTTTTAATGTTTTGCACCTTTTTAGTTTAATGGAGGTCATGCTGGGAAGAATATTCCACTCGGTGGGTACATCCTGTGCATGGAGAAGTCCTCCCCAAACTCCAGGATGGCTCATGTTCCTCCCCAATCTCCTCACTGTCCGAATCTGCTGCCAGCTCTGCTGGCCACTGGCAGGCCACAGGATGGATCTCTCTTTAATGATCTTCCACCCATTGCTTCTTGTCCTGCTCTCACTTGATCTATTACAAAAGGGATGTTTGAGCTACATCATCTTCTCACCCTTTTTTAGGAACGCCTTCAGCATGACTGGCTTACCAACCATCATCCCACTTTCTAGTCCTTCTGCATATCTTGGCCAAAGATGGAACCTGAGTGTTTCGGACATTGCAAAAATCAACAAACTCTACAAATGTTCTCAGGTGGCAGTCCAGCCAGGTAATGCTCAAAAGGAGTCAAGTTCTTGACAAGAGCTTGTGTGAACTGCTTTCCTTCTTTCTAACCTTAATGCTTTACAACTTGGGGGGTGGGGAAGGGGGAAATGAAATCTGGAGAATGTATGCAGAGATCGTGAGAGCACGGAAACCAATAAAGGTCACCGCAGCAGGTGCTTGAGAAAGAGGGACTGTTCCTATAACAAAAGAACCTTTCATAATTAGACAATGTGATCACCTCAGGGTGGGGTGAATGGGAAGTCATTGTTTAACTGCATTTGCATGGGAAAACCAGAGCCGATTTTGTTTCTTCAGTACCAACATGGTGTATCCAATAAAGTTTTACTTTTGGGAATTCAATTCTCCAGAGAGTGTTTCCTTGTTTTGGGTTCATTAATTGGCCCATAGACAGCTAACTTCTTACAAAATCATGTTTGCTACAAGGAGAAAAAAGGTTTTAACATTATGGGGATTCACCTATTCCACTAAGCTGAGTTTTCTTGGGCTTTGGTTTAAAGGGTAATGTGAATTCAATGCTGGTTGATAAACCAGGTTTTATGGCTTTGCTCAGTTTATGAACTCAAGCAATTAGAACTTACTCAAGTTGTCATAATAAAGGAAAACTGGGTTGGCACGCATGTAGCTGGCTAACGGGTGGAGAATGTCTTCTTCTATGACCCAGGAGCACATGGTTATCTATTTTGTTTTTGTGTTATATTTTCAGAAGTGGCGCCTGAGGAAGCCATCAAAGAGAAGGTTATGGACTTCATCCCCGTTCAGCCTGAACCTTGTTCTGCTAAAACCAGTTTAGCCAGTGCTGTTGTTAGGAAGACTGGGGAGCCCATTTTGTCATCTCAAAAGACTGTTGGTGAAGATCTAAGCACAGCAGCAGGTCAGTTGAGGAGAACAAAGGTGGCTGAACAGAGTGTGACTGTATCTGCCATGACCTCTCACTCAAGAGAAGCAAGCAGAGAACTTCCGGTGCCTTCAAAACATGTGCTGGAAACAACACAAACTAGACAGGTGAAGACAAAGGCAACAGGCAATGTTGTTGAGGAAACTCCTGCACCATGGACTTCGCAGAATCCGACCACTGGATGGCAGTCGAGAAAAGAATATCTGAAAGCATATACACCAACTGAGGAAAGCCCCACAGGAACAAGAGCAACGGCTGCTCCAGACATGGAACAGACATCTTCCTCTCAGTCCAAAGGTTCTGTCCTTTCTTCGGTGGTCACAATCCATGGAGTTACAATGACACTTGGTCAGAAAGAAGCTAGGGTGGAAGTTTCTGGCTCAAAAGCCACTGTTCTGGAGCCTACAGGAGAACTGTCTACAGCTGTGGATTTGTCGGGCTTGTTGGGTGTGGGAAGTAATGAGACAGACGTTGGAATGGGTTCTCCAAGGTCCACTCTATCTGTGGTGGAAAAACACTCCAAGGGACAATCAAAGGAGGCGTTCCATCAAGCTGTAACCGCTTCTATCAATGAAACAGACAGCCCAGTTTCTATACATCCAGTGGAGAATGTCTTGACTAACGTAACCAGCTCTTTATTTAGCTCTGTTACCCTCTGGAGCCCAACCACCATCTCCAGCCTTGTGGGACTGGGAGAAGAACCTCAAGGCACCGAAGTGGAAGTCCTGGAGAACATCGTCACCGTTTCTGGCTCAGTGGGGAGGGAAGTAGACGCAGAAAGTTCATACCATGAGAAATCAACCACACCTCCTTATATTCAGCCCCCCAGCATGAAAAATAGACATGAACATGGAGACGTTCTACTTCCTAGACAGGAGACACCAGTTCCTGAAATTCTGGAAGCTTCAACAAAATACGTGGGTTGGTTCACTTCTGAAGCACCATCGTCTCTTCAGGAAGCGGTCACTGTCAACCCTGTTGTTTCCTTGGACGACAGTCCTTCTACGATAGCAGAATCGTTTTCACTGCTACCACCTCACCTGGCAAGAAATGGTTATGAATGGGGGGAACCCATTACAGGTAAGCCCCCCGGGACAGTTTCCTTGCATGTTACAGAAAGGCGAGTGGAGGTTGAAAGTCGTGCTATGAACCACGCGGAGTTGCCAAGCCAAATTCCCACGTGGGGCAAAACCGCTTCCTTGGCCATCAAAACCGATGTGGCTGTCCAACCGACAGAGCAAAGCTCTAAGACAGCAGCAGGACAAGGGGATGATAGGTCATGGTCCCAAACAAGCAGTGATGAGAGTCACCATCTTAGGAGGCTCATCACTGTTGGATGGTCTCCATCTGCAGATGTCAAAAGACAAACAATGGGGAAGACTATAGAAACAGCATCAATGAAGACTCTCGAGAGGTTTGCGATGACTCAAAAGTTTGATCTGGGCCACGGGGAAAGACCAAGAAGAACCACTTTGACGAGACAATTTCCCACAGAACCATCTGGGAGCCAAGTGTCCACCCAACGTGAACAAGGGGATGGAGAAACTCCAAGTCAACCTTCTCCTGCTTTGTCAAGGATAACTGGAGCTGAACATCCCGAGATTCAAGCCAACACTTCTGCTGATAGGCTGAGGACAGTGGCATCCCCAAAACAATGTGATAAGAAATTAGTGGTGTCTGTATCTAGAACATTAGTAACTTCACCTATGGGTTATACCACTGAGAAATTCAGCTCTTTAAATGGGGAAATAAAATTGGGAATTACTGGCAAAAGAAGTCCAAGATCAGAAATTCAAGAATCTGGTCCTACTTCGAGTAGGATTTTTCAGCTAGGCAGAGAAAGAAATACTTCTCCCAGAAATATGGGCGATTTCACGAAGCCAGGAAGTAGAAATGGAACCAGTCATTCCACAGGACATTTTGAAAAAGAGACTTTATCAGTGAAAACGAATGAATTCACACAAAGAAGTCCAATGAAAATGGCTCCAGAGATGACTGTGGTAGGTGGCACCAGGCCCACTGCACCACTAACGGTTGGTTCTTCCCATTTTTTCACCATCTTGGCTCATGGCTTCCCAACACTGAACAGACCCCAAACCCATTTTTATTTAGAGGGCACAGATTCTGTAACGCGTCCCGAAAGCTTGCCTACACACTATCAAGAACTTGCTCCAAGAACAGGACTTCCCTTCCAGCTTAATAAAACTGTCCCTTCTGCAGAAGGGAGACCTCTCATGCCAGCCAGTTCAACAGCAAGGTTGACTATGAGTGGGATGAGCTCGGCCACGGTTCGTATTCAGGAAGGCACAGATGGGAGACAAAGCACAGGACTTCCTTCGTTAGAAAGGCAACCAATGTCTCTAGAAGGAAGAGCTCTACCATTGGTCACAGGTCCCTTATGGTCTCCTGAGCCTGTGAACCCTAAAGAGGGATCTGTTGGTGGACATCTTAGAACATCTACTTCATCCCTTGTGGCCACTACAGTTGTGTTATCTACTGGCTTGTCCAGTACCCTCATTCTGGACTCTAGGGAAAACCAGACTATTACGCAATATGATTACAAACAGATGACGAGCACCCCTTCCAAACCAAGTGGAGAGATGTCAATGGTGACCAACGGCAGCACATTGGCTTCCACTGGAACCCACGGGACACCTCATGCTGGAGTTTCTACCAGGGGGTTCCATGAGGAACACACAAAGCTCCTACAGTTTGAGCCTGGACCACACACTAGAGTGAAACCTTTAGAGAAAGTCACCAGGCCAATATGGGATGGAAAAACTTCAACCAACTTTCTGGAGGAGATATGGAAGATCTTTACGAAAGAAAACTATGCCCACAGTTCAGAGGCTCCAGCAGCTGCTAAACTCACAAGAATTGGCTCAAAGGGATCTGAAGAAAGTCATATCGGCACAATAGGAGCCACCGGTCTAGGTATGAACTCCTCATCTCAGTTAGTTCCCACTAATTCCTCCACGGAAACAGAAGAGTCCATAATCTTCAAAGAGAATAAATGGAATGTACACCACACTAGTGGTCCTTCTAGCCAATCATATTCTGTTGCTCTGATGCCTCCCCGTTCAAATGCTGCAACACCCAAAGTGGTACCTTCTGTTTCGGATGTCTATAACCCTCATGATACAGAGAAGGTGGGAACTGCAGAGTTCGCCAAAGGAGCTTTGGTGCCTGCTAGAACATCACTGCCCCAGCTTCAAACTCTTGACTCAGCTGACACAGGAAGGAGGTCTTCTATGACGTATGGAGCCAAAGGTCTGGAAGAGGCCACGGAGACTTCCACAAGAGTGAAACATGGAGAACTCTTTCCTCTGGCAATGGAACCGTCCCGGCAAATCTCTGAGACTCAAGTGGCAACAACCCTGGAAGAGATGACTAGGAGCCAGAAGAACAGAAGACACTTAGAAGCAAGCAAACCTGTCCATCTCCATCATATCAACAAGAGATCTCTGCTGGGAATAACAGCAACTCCACCTCCTTTCATGTTGTCTTCACCAGCTCCTTATCCTAAGTTGGTGCGCTCAGATATTGGACAAGTAATCCCCAGAAGACTGAGGATGAAGACATTGTTCCCAAAGAAGCAAATGAGTAAAACCATGGCTTCTTCAGGTGGGACCATACAACGACGGCGTCTTCCTGGATACGTACGAGGATTCCTGAGTCCTCCTGTCATTGGTCAGGATGCGGCCCTTTCAGTGAACAACATGACAAAATCAAGAGAGCTTGAGAGACTTGTATGGAGGTCCACTTCGAAGTCCAAGTTATGGACTCTTCTCCAAAAGTTGCCTCCTTCTGAGAAAAGGAGAGGTAATAAATCAGGGCCCAAACAGAGGACAACAAGTGGCATTTTGATATCCTCCTCCTTCAAGAAGAACTTGTATGGCTGGAAGAAAAGTCAAAAGGACAGTCTGGACTGGACGCTTGAGAAGGAGGAAGAGAAGAGTGTGGAGTCCATGGAAGACAGGAGGGTCTCTGGAAAGACTTTCAGGAGCTTAGATGGTAAGGGGCAATTCCATTCTTTTACATCCCTGTAGATGTGAAGGGGAGGGACGTGGTGGCACAGTGGCTAAGACACTGATCTTATCGATCAGAAAGGAAGGCAGTTCGGTGGTTCGAATTCCTAGCACCACCTAATGGAGTGAGCTCCCGTTACTTGTCTGAGCTTCTGCCAACCTAGCAGTTCGAAAGGACATAAAAATGCAAGTAGAATAATAGGAACCACCTTTGGTGGGAAGGTAGCAGCATTCCGTCCACCTTTGGCATTGAGTGATGCCGGCCACATGACCACGGAGGCGTCTTCGGACAGCGCTGGCTCTTCAGCTTTGTAAAGGAGATGAACACTGCACCCTAGAGCCGTGATAGTGAACCTATGGCACACATGCCACAGGTGGTACGTGGAGCCATTTGTCAGGGAATGCGAGGCTTGCCCTGTCAGCTGGCCAGCGCACATGCACGCTCTGGCCAGCTGACTTTGGCCTTCTTTTAAGGCCATTTTTCGCCATCCGAAAGAGTGCGAAAAACTGACCCAATGGGCAAACCGGAAGTTCGGGAATGGACTTCCAGTTTGCTCGTAGGGCTGCTTTTAGCCCTCCGGAGGCTGCCCTGAAGGCTCCGGTGGGCTAAAAGCAGTCCTATGAGCAACCCGGAAGTCCGTTCCTGAATTTCCGGTTTGCCCATTGGGTTGGTTTTTTGCACTCCGGAGGCTTCGGGGGGGGGGGGGGTGAGGGAGGCTGTTTTCGCCCTCCCCAGGCTGCTATAAAGCCTCTGGAGCCTGGGGAGGGCAAAAAAAGCATGCCAAAAATGACCAAAGGTTGCTGCCAAATTTGAAATTGTTGGCATTGCAGCTTGATAAAACTCTTAAATCTGTAAGAAGTAAGCATGTGGACTATGTTTATGGAGATTCTCTGTCATCCAGGTCCTGGTTGTTCCAAAGGTGTTTTTTTTTCAAGAGGCAGCTGGACTTTCTGGTTTTTCTCGGAAGACATTTTGCTTCTCATCCAACAAGCTTCTTCAGCTCTGGCTGGAGAGTGGGGAACAGAAGGATTTATACTCCTTGCAGACAGCTGGTCATTTGCATCCTTTTAGAGGGTCCTTGAAGCACTTGGAGACTTCTAGTTATACAATTTGGGATGAACATCCTTTGAGTGGTGTGGGAGTAGGAATGGATTTCCAGAGGGGAAAAATTGCTGACTACAGGAACTATTTGCACCACTCAGGTGACGCTGAGGACACACCCTCCAAGTGCTTTAAAGACCCTCCAAAAGGATGCAAATGACCAGCTGTCTGCAAGGAGTACCAATCCTTCCATTCCCCACCAACCAGTCCAAGCTGAAGGAGCTTCTTGGGTAAGAAGCAAAACATCTTCCAAGAAAAACCAGAAAATCCAAGCGAAGTCCAGAAAGCTAAGCGGAGAGACTGGAAAGGGGAAGATAGGAGAGAGGGAAGTAGAGATGAGGAAAAGGGTAGGAGAGAGAGAAGGAGTGGAAAGAGGAGAGAGGAGAAGGAGAGAGGAAGCGGCAGTAGAGAAGAGAGAGATGGCAGAGGGAAGAAAGGAGGCGAGGAGGAGGAGAGAGGGAGAGTAGGTAGTATCGGCAGTGGAATAGGGTATAATATGGTATACGGAAAGCAGAATAGCAATAGCAGTTAGACTTATATACCGCTTCATAGGGCTTTCAGCCCTCTCTAAGCGGTTTACAGAGTCAGCATATTGCCCCCAACAACAATCCGGGTCCTCATTTTACCCACCTCGGAAGGATGGAAAGCTGAGTCAACCCTGAGCCGGTGAGATTTGAACAGCCGAACTGCAGAACTGCAGTCAGCTGAAGTAGCCTGCAGTGCTGCATTTAACCACTACGCCACCTCAGAAGAACAAATGAGAGAGATTGTGGGTAGATGGGGAGAAAAATTGATATAATATTGGATAATACATAATAATGACTGTTAAGATGTAATGCTATACTTGTGGATATTTTTAAAGGTTTTTTTATTTTATTTATGCAATCATATCATCTTTGCAGCATATTTTACATCTTTTATATATTCATTGTGTTTCCTTTATCAATACATATATATCTTATCTAACTATGTCCATATCTATATACATATTTTACACATCTTATTTCATACATGCTATATATGTTTGACCCTCTTGTATTTCTTATTTCATCTACAATCTATCATGTATTTCCCTCTCTTACTGATTCTGCGGTTTTGCATTTGTTTTGTGGTTTCTTGATCTTTCCTCTTCTCTTTGTTACTATCCTGTTTTTTCCCTCTTTCCTCTAGCCAATTATACCATAAGTCCCATACTAAGTAGTACTCTGATACCTCTTTGTCTTTTAGCTCTTTTGTGAGCCTGTCCAATTCAGCGCATTCAAAAAATTTTTTTTATCACATTGTCTTCTGTTGGTATATGTTTGTTTTTCCAATTCTGTGCATATGAGATTCTTGCTGGCTTGGTTATATGTAGAATTAGATATTTGATTTTCTTCTCATACTGCCCCATACTTCTTCTCATACTGCCATATTATGCCTAATAAAAATAGTTACTTGTGGATATTTATATGAAAATAAAAATTTAAAAACTTTTTATAAAAAAGAAACCCCAGAAAGTCCTCTTGAAAAAAGCATCTTTGGCACACATGGACTTCGTTTAATTATAATGCATTTGTCAGCATTCCAAATAGCATTCAAAATGAAATCTGAGTCCGAGGCAAAATATTGCTCACAGTTCCCATTTATGAAGAGAGCCATGTTGGCACATCTGGGAAAACCCAAATCTGAAAGCTATCCGATTTTCCCCACCCAGTTGAAAGTTCAAGTCCTTGCCCCCACACCCACAAGTGCCTTTGTCCAATATCCAACTGCTATGCTGGCAGCTTTCACCCATCCAGTTCCGGTCAGGTGCAGGGGTGCAGAGACAAAGGATGACCTTGGTTTCTACAAAGGATTTTGTTATGGCTATATGTTATCTAACTCCCCCCTCCCATTTTCCCACAATAGAAAATGCATAGCAGAATAATAGAAAGTGTGGCAGGCCAA
Source organism: Thamnophis elegans (assembly GCF_009769535.1). Lineage (NCBI taxonomy): Eukaryota > Metazoa > Chordata > Lepidosauria > Squamata > Natricidae > Thamnophis > Thamnophis elegans. The sequence goes on along the minus strand of NC_045553.1, from coordinate 21,463,055 downwards.
AGATCCAAAAGAAAAGATGGCTGCAGGCCTGACAGCATTAAATCAAAGAAGGTAAAGGTAGTGTTGGTGACAGGATGGTCCTCTCTCTTGCTTAAAATGTCCTCACGACACCACCAGACGAGGACAGCACACTCTTGCGAATGGTTTCCTTTTCCTCTCATAAGTTTAATTCAATATATTTATTTTGAAAGGCTAAAGTGCTTAGAATGTGCTCTTTCCCATGTGCTCTCTCCACAGGTAGTGCTCGAAGGCATCGTCAGCAACGAAGTCAGATGCAAAGCTCAAATCGATGATCTGGCTCCCTGCCAGAAGTCCTGTGGGCAGTGTTTACGATCTGCCTTCAATGTCACAAATTAATCAAATAAATATAAAGCATGCAGCAACCTTGGATTAACAGCTTCAGTGACTGTCCGCCTTCCATGTTTCATAGCATTCTAGGACGGGAAGGGACCTTGGAGGTCTTGTAGCCGAATCGCCTCTCCAAGGCAATGGCTAAAGATGCTGAGCTTGTCAATCAGAAAGGTGGGTAGTTTGGCAGTTCGAATCTCTAGCACCATGTAACGGAGTGAGCTCCCGTTACTTGTCCCAGCTTCTGCCAACCTAGCCGTTCGAAAGCAGAGTTGTGGGTGCTTCATTGCTGGAGATTCTTGGGGGAAAAAATGGACAACCATTTCTCATGATGGTATAAGGACTCCTGCCTTGGACAGGTAAAGGTTCCCCTCGCACATCTGTGCTAGTCGTTCCCGACTCTAGGGGGCGGTGCTTACCTCCGTTTCAAAGCCGGAGAGCCAGCGCTGTCCAAAGACATCTCTGTGGTCATGTGGCCAGTACGACTCAATGCCAAAGGCGCATGAAACACTGTTACCTCCCCACCAAAGGTGTTTCCTATTTTTCTACTATGGTGCTAGGGATTTGAACCACCAAACTGCCAATCTTTCTGATCGACAAACTCCACGTCTTAGCCACTGAGCCACCAAAGTCCCACATTCTATACATTTCCTAGGCTTTCTATACAACACCAACTTTTCACTCATTGTTGGTAAGATGCATTTCTGTATCGCCCACAGGCAGCAGCAGAAGGGATGAATGAGTTAAGGCTGAAGCGGTGAGGAAGCTGACCCAGACTGACCATGGACTCTGCTTTGGAACGATGCATTTAGAAAAGGGGACATTTCGCAGTTTGGCTCTTTTTAAAAAAAAAGATCAGTCACATTTTTAGCTGCAGTAGATATTAATTCCATAGCCCTTCTACATTCATTAAAATTACATGCGAGAGCACAGAGAGACGTTGAGTCTGTTGCTGTGAATTGCACTTTGATGGAATCTTTTTTTTTCCCTGAATGCGGTTAGTTTAATAAGTTTGCTTTCTGGCCTTCAAAGAGACCCCAGAGAAGCTTGACTGGGGAAACGGATAAAATGCCGAAATTTATCACTGTCAGGAAAGGTAGTGTAGGAAGTTAAAATCCATGTCTCTCCCAGAAAAATGAAACATCCTAGGAAATATTGAAATGGCAGAATATTATATTTCCCTGAATGTAAAAAGGAAGAAACATGTTTTAAAAGACAGAATAGCTCCCTGCAGTTTCCTGCCCATCCCCCTTTGTCAATGAGCCATTAAAGCCTAAGCCAGTCCCTTTACATAATAAAGAGTTCTCCCCTTCAGCTCCAGGGTGATGGGATTAAGGCATGATAATATTGGCCCTTTACCCAACTCCCCACATGGCATCTGAGAACTCAACTACACCTGGATTCAAAAGCCTAGAGAGTTGCCTCTGCATGGGCCCATGGGAGTCTGACAACCAATCAGAATACAAGCTCAAGATCAAAGGCCAGAGAGGGCATAAAAGCAGGGTCTCAGCATCTCAGCCCTTCCCCCTTCTCTTCTTCTCCACCAACATTGAAGCATGTGATCACCTTTTCTGTTCAGGAGCTCAAGCCGTGTGGCCCTGTCCACCATTAAACCATCTTTCCAAGCAGCCTCCATGTCTCCAGTGTCTTTTCCCCCACTTGGAGCCGAACCCAGAAGGACATTTCTTCCAACAATAGCATTAAAAAATCAAGATGGAGGTTTTTAAGAAGAGCCAGGGGAGCCATTGGTCTGGAATGGTGTACGGTCTTCTGCTTGAGCCAGGGGGTTGGACTAGAAGACCTCCAAGGCCCCTTCCAGCTCTATTATTCTGTCAAGTCCTGTATCTTTTCCACCATAGAAAACACAGGTCGGGATGGGTTACTACTGACTTTCAGAGTTCCCAACAGAGAGTAAATGTCTCCCTCACATGACAGATTGTGCTTCCCACTCTGCCATTTCCAATCTCCTGGTTGGGAAGGTTGGAAATTAGAAGAATATAACGCTGAGCAGCCTCGTGCCTGGAAGCCAGATGGATGAGGACACAAAATAGCAGAAAGTTAATCAGGTTTGTAAATTCCTTATCCAGCAGAGGGCAGTATTGTCCTATTCTTGTCCATCGCTTGGTTTGCCCTTCCCAATTGTGCTAAGAAGTTTGGCGGCCTCTTTGCTGACTAACAGATTTCATGAATAGGAGGAGAAAGGAGAGGAGGAGGAGAAGGAGGAGAGGAGGATGATAGGAGAGGAGGAGAGGGGGAGAGAAGGAGAAGAGAAGAAAAGAAGAAGGGAGGAGAAAAGAAGAAGGTGGAGAGGAGAAGAGAAGAAGAAGGGAGGAGGAGAAGAGAAGATGAGAAGAAGGGAGGAGGAGAAGGGAGGAGGAGAAGAGAGCAGGAGAAGAGAAGAAGAAGGAGGAGAGGAGGAGAAGAGAGGAGGAGGAGAGAAGAGGAGAAGGAGGAGGAGAGGAGGAGAAGAGAGGAGGAGAGAAGAGGAGAGGAGGAGAAGAAAGGAGAAGAGAAGGGAGGAGGAGAAGAGAGTAGGAGAAGAGAAGAAGAAGGAGGAGAGGAGGAGAAGAGAGGAGGAGGAGAGAAGAGCAGAAGAGAGGAGAGGAGGAGAAGAGAGGAGAAGAGAAGGGAGGAGAGGAGAAGAGAGGAGAAGAAGGGAGGAGGAGAAGAGAGCAGGAGAAGAGAAGAAGAAGGAGGAGAGGAGGAGAAGAGAGGAGGAGGAGAGGAGAGGAGGGAGGAGGAGGAGGAGAAGAGAGGAGGAGGAGAAGAGAGAAGGAGGAGAAGGGAGGAGGAGGAGGAGAAAGGAGAAGAGAAGGGAGGAGGAGAAGAGAGTAGGAGAAAAGAAGAAGGAGGAGAGGAGTAGAAGAGAGGAGGAGGAGAGAAGAGAAGAAGAGAGGAGAGGAGGAGAAGAGAGGAGAAGAGAAGAGAGGAGAAGAGAAGAGAGGAGAAGAAGGGAGGAGGAGAAGAGAGCAGGAGAAGAGAAGAAGAAGGAGGAGAGGAGGAGAAGAGAGGAGGAGGAGAGAAGAGGAGAAGGAGGAGGAGAGGAGGAGAAGAGAGGAGGAGAGAAGAGGAGAGGAGGAGAAGAAAGGAGAAGAGAAGGGAGGAGGAGAAGAGAGTAGGAGAAGAGAAGAAGAAGGAGGAGAGGAGGAGAAGAGAGGAGGAGAGAAGAGAAGAAGAGAGGAGAGGAGGAGAAGAGAGGAGAAGAGAAGGGAGGAGAGGAGAAGAGAGGAGAAGAAGGGAGGAGGAGGAGAGAGGAGGAGAAGAGAAGAAGGGAAGAGAGGAGGGGGAAAGGGGAGGAGGGGAGGGGGAAAGGAGGAGAAGAGAAGAGAAGAAGGGAGGAGATGAGAAGAGGAGAGGAGGAGGAGAAGAGGAGAAGGAGGGGAGGGGAGAGGAGGGAGGTCTCCAACCCCCTCTCTCTTAAGAGCAGGAGATGTTATACCATTCTGGACAAGTGGCTGTCCATTCTCATCTTCAAAAACTCCAGTGATGGAGCACTCACGAATTCTGGAGGCAAGCTGTTCCATAGGTTAATTCTTCTCAGGATAGGAAGTTTCTCCTTAATTCCAGGTTGCTTCTCTCTTTGATCAGTGTCCAACCATTGTTCCTTGTCCTGCCTTCAGGGGCTTTGGAGAATAAATTGACCCCCTCCTCTTTGTGGCAGCCCCTCAAGGACAGGAATACTGCTCTCCTGTCCTTTTCTTCTCCAAATTAGCTGAACCCAAATCCTGCAACCATTTTTCATATCTTTTAGACTCCAAATCATTTGATCATCTTAGCTGGTCTTCTCTGGATTTTTTTTCCAAGATCTCACCATCTTTGACATGCTGTATGATAGGGCACCATCTGCATGCAGAGGACACATAGCCTCACAGCTCAACCGACACATTTCCATGGTCGCCACAAGGGCATCTTGCCAGAAGGACACCCAACAATCAAAGGGAAATCGCTCATTCGCTGATGAATCGTTCGCTGGGCATTCAATCAATTCTTACAGGGAGGTGAGATCCCATAAACAGTCAAGGTGGCCCCAATGATGGGATTGACTCTTTGCCCATTTGTCATGTGTTTGGGAAGCCAAACATGCAAAGAGGCCTTTAGCAATAGCACTTGGACTTCCATACCACTTCACAGTGTTTTACAGTCCTCTCTAAGCGGTTTGCAGAGCCTCTTGCCCCAAGAATCTGGTCCTCATTTGACCCACCTCGGAAGGACGGAAGGCTGAGTCAACCTTGAGCTGATCAGGATCGAACTCCTGGCAATGGTAGAATTAGCTCCTGTTACTTGTTCCAGCTTCTGCCAACTGAGCAGTTCTAAACACACAAAAAAAGCAAGTAGAAAAATAAGAACCACCTTTGGTGGGAAGGGAACAGCATTCCGTGGCCTTCGCCATTGAGTCATGCCGTCCACATGACCACGGAGACATCTTTGGACAGCGCTGGTTCTTTGGCTTTGAAACGGAGATGAACATCACCCCCTAGAGTCAGGAACGACTAGCACAGATGTGCAAGGGGAACCTTTACCTTTAATAGCACGTGAGGATAAGGTTGCCGTAGTTAAAAACAAAATCCTCAAGAGGGCTCAGTCACATAGGAAGGAAGGAAGGAAGGAAGGAAGGAAGGAAGGAAGGAAGGAAGGAAGGAAGGAAGGAAGGAAGGAAGGAAGGAAGGAAGGAATGAATGAATAGCAATAGCACTTAGACTTATATACCGCTTCACAGTGCTTTTTATATTGTGGAAACTTCCAAAACTGGAAGCAGGACATTCTGGAACCCCTGAGAAAGCCACCCCACTTTCACCACTCCTCAATGGTTCTGCATCTGTGGCTTCCAGCCCCCTTTAATCCCTCACCTCAAGACATCGTGGTCCAGGGCTGACTTCCAGCTGCTGCTACTGCCGGTTTTCTTAGGGACGCGCTGTGTGCACATGCGCAGTACTAAAAAAAGCTTCTGCGCATGCGCAGAAGCAAAAAACAAGGTAGCAGAGCTGCCAAGAGAATCGGTTCAGGGGCTTGCCAGGCCAAGTTACTACTTATTCTGCCAAACCGGGCCGAACCGGTTGGAACCTTCCTCTGTTGTGGTCTCATGGATCAGGAGGCGGCTCTGGGACGCGAGACACTATGGATTTTGCCCTCCCACCCTCCGGCTTCCCTCGCCCTCCCACCCTCTTCTGGCTCCATGGATAATTGTGAGACGTCTGAGGCAGGGTCCGTCTTCCGTCTCCGTGGCTCTTTAGAGCACTTAGCCGAGATGGGCTGCAGGATCTCTGGGGGCTTGTAATGGTTCCTCCTACCGTATCTCCACCCTTCCTCAAACGGTGCCATTCTGCTTGATGGAGAGGGGGAAATGGCTCGGGTAGAAAACAAAAATTGGCAGGGAAAAAACAAAATAACCATTGAGATATGTGCAGTCCTTGAGTTACAACCGCAGCTGAGCCCAACTTTTCCCCTTAGCGAAGCAAGGCCGTTCAGGGAACAGTTTTGCCCCTAATGAGACAGTTGAGTGAGAGTGGCTCTGTTTTACGACTTTCTTGGACACATCGTTAAGTGAATCCTTGCTGTTGTTAACTTTAGTCAGGCGGTTGTTAAGGGAATCGGGCTTCTTCCCCCTGGACTTTGCCTGTCAGAAAGCTGCCATCCCGTGAGCCCTGGACCTTGCAGCTGTCATAAATACGAGTCTGCGGCCAAGTGTCTGAATTTTGATCACCTGATTATGGGGATTCTGCAACGGTCCTTAAGGGTGGAAAATGACCATGAGTCACTTTTTACAGGGCTGTTGTAACTTGGAATGGTCACTAAATGAATGGCTGTAAGTCGAGGGCTCTCTGTAGCAGCTGCAATCCTACCGTGTGTCCCTGAAAACAAGGCAGGGTCTTATTTTCATTTGACCCTCGAAATAAGTGCTTAGCTTTATTTTCGGGGAGGTCTTATTATTTTTTGAGGTGCAGGAGGCGGCAAGCGTGGTCACCTCATGGCTGCTGCTGTGTTGCACTATTTCGGGGGAGGGCTTATTTTGGGGGGCGGCTTATTTTAGTGCATGCGCTCAACCCCCCCCCATTTGGGCTTATTATCCAGGGAGGTCTTATTTTTGGGAAAACAGAAAATCTCTCTGCAATTACTCAAAAATTGCAAGAGATTGGAGAAGGATCGTCTCTTTGGATTTGGAAATCATAAGTCACTCGTTTTCAGTTCTGTTGTAACTTTGGACCATTGCTAAATGAATGGCGGCTCTCTGGGCATCCAAGATCCTTGGATCTGGATCATTTTTAGCAGTCTTACTCATGGATTGTGCAGGTGTGGGAAGAAAAATGGCTCCTTTCCTCCGCCATAAAGCAATGGTGACACTTCCTCGGTAAATAAACCTCCCTCCCTGTTGTCTAATTGATAAGTCATCAACTCCCCGGGGAGCGTTAGAAGTTCCTTCCTTCCCTGTAATTTTGCAGCAGTTTTTATTGTTCTTATAAATCCACATTAAGCGCACAGCCGTACACACATGTTACGAAATCATGAAACAAACCCCACTCAGGAAATTCAAACATTTCTTTGCCGTAACTGTATTTCAGGTGATTTGCAGATTTGATTTCCCCCTTCCTTTCTTCTTCCTCCCTCTCTCCTTCTTTCCCCCTCCTTCCTTCCTTCCTTCTTTCCTTCCTCCTTCTCCTCCTTTGGCCATTCATGGGCCATCACCTACGGGGCAAAAAAAAAAAAAGTATTTTAAGCAAAATTAAAATGGGAGGGTACGTCTTTTGCCTTTGCCTTTCAGATCCTTCCCCGAATTGCAAGATTGTCTTTTCCAAAAAATAGATTTGATTAAAAGTAAAGGTTCCCCTCGCACATATGTGCTAGTTGTTCCCGTCTCTAGGGGGCAGTGCTCATCTCCTTTTCAAAGCCAAAGAGCCAGCGCTGTCTGAAGACGCCTCCGTGGTCATGTGGCCGACATGACTAAACGCCGAAGGCGCACAGAACGCTGTTCCCTTCCCACCAAAGGTGGTTCCTATTTTTCTACTTGCATTTTTACCTGCTTTCGAACTGCTAGGTTGGCAGAAGCTGGGACAGGAAACGGGTGCTCACTCTGTTACACAGCACAAGGGATTCGAATCGCTGAACTGGCGACTTTTCTGATTGACAAGCTCAGCGTCATAGCCACTGAGCCACTGCATCCCTAAAGTAATGCCTAAAAATTTAGGCGTTACTAAATCCACTTCATCAAACAGCTGGGTAGTTTTTCCTTGGATCTTCTTACTACAGAAATTGCTAAAGGAATTTGGCAGCCACAGTTTATAGTTCATTAGCCATGTCTGAACTGGGATTCCTGGCTTGTTGGGCTCTTAAGATACTGTGGCCCCAAAGAAGAGCTTTTCCTAGATCCTGGCTAACTTAGGGGAAGAAGGAACAAGCAGGGTTCTCTCTCGATTCTTCATTTTCACGTGCTGGCATCCTTTATGATTTGTTATCTTGGCTGAAAATTGTGGGAACTGCTGTTTAAAGTTGTCTGGATGGCACTGGATGACAGTTAGGAGTCTAGAGATCTTAGCCCAGGTTTTCATTGTTACCAATCTGGCAAATTCATTTCAGTGAACTAAAGAGTTTTTTAAAAAAAGAAAATCAATGCCAACATAGGGTCATATTGGGGAAAGCGGGGTGGGGGTGGGCATTTCTCCAAAGACATGTGCCTGATTTGTAGCTGCCGAATGGGTCCCTTTTGTCAGCCATTCTCCCTTAAGAGGGTGCATTGATGTGCATTCTGTGCATGGCTGTGGGCCTCCTGATAGGCCTCCCTCCCCCTTTAAAAAAAAACATGTTGGATAACACTGGGAAATGGAGAAAATTATGACTGTTGAAGAGAACCTGGTTTTGTATCCCGGTTTGAAAAGGTAAAACTACAGATATTGGCTTTCATAGGGAAACTAAATTAATTTCTCTTCCCTCTCTAGTAGAGACTGCAGCTTTTTCTTTTCCTTCCTTTCTTCTCCTTCCTTCCATCCCTCCTTCCTTCTTTCCTTCCTCTCCCTTCTCTTCCCTTCCCCTCCCTTCCCCTTCACATCCTCTCCTCACACTTTTCCTTCCCTTCCTTTCTTCTCCTTCCATCCCTCCCTCCCCTTCCCCCCTCTCTCTTCCTTCCCTTCTTCCTTCCTTCCTCCTCCTCCCTCCCTTATTTCCTTCCTCCTTTTCCTTCTCCTTACTCTCCCTTCTCTTCCCTTCCTCTTCCTTCCCATCCCGTTATCCGTTTCCTTTCCTTCCCTTCCTTTCTTCTCTCTCTTCCTTCAGTTTCCCCCTTCCTTTCTTCTGCCTCCCTCTCTCCTTCTTTCCCCCTCCTTCCTTTCTTCCATCTTTCCTTCCTCCTTCCTTTCTTCCATCTTTCCTTCCTCCTTCTCCTCCTCCTCCTTCTTACTCTCCCTTCCCTTTCTCTTCCTTCCCCATCACATCCTCTCCTCATCCTTTTCCTTTCCTTCCCTCCTCTTCCTTCCTTCTCCACTCCTCCCCTTCCTTCTATCTCTTCCTTCCCTTCCCTTCTTTTCTTCTTCCTTCCCCCCTCCCTCCTTTCCTTCCTCCTTCTCCTCCTCCTTACTCTCCCTTCTCTTCTCTTCCTCTCCTTCCCTTCCTTCTTTTCTTCTCCTTCTTTCCTTCCTTCCTTCCTTCCCTTCCCCTCCCTCCCTCTTTCCTCTCCTTTCTTTCCTTCCCCTTCCTTCCTTTTCTTTCCTCCCTCCCTCCCTCCCTGTTATCTCCTGCCAACAATGCCTCCATTCCTGGGAAAGAGCTCTTCTCTTTCTTCCTGCTGCTCCAATATTTTTTTGCTGGCCAATCTGATTTCTCCATCCGAAAAGAGCCCCCTCTTCAGAAAACGGAGACTTTGCAGAGAGAAGACCCTCAGGGAGCCTGCAGGGCCTTGCCTCCTGTGGGGGGGGGGTAATGTTTTCCACCCATCCTTCAGTTTGCAATCTACCCAGAATCCCCTGATAAAGAAGGTGGGCAGCACCAAAGTGAATCAATCCATTTGGCTAGATTGGGCCTCTCACCAGGGGCTGCCACCTCTGCTTCCAGTTGCACCCCAACCCATTTCTGCTTCTTTCAGGGGGAAAGGTGGTCAAAAAAGTCAAGATGGCAGCCCCACCCATGTGATGCCGGCTCCACACGATGGAAATGGATTAAAAAGGGGGGGGGATTTCAGGTGCAGGGTTGCCCAGGTTGACTTCTCTGTCTGCCCTCCCTGCGTAGATCCTCCAGCTTTGTGCAGGGAGAGCACCTGAGTCAACTTTTCATTCAGAAAAGGCATCAAAGTTTCCCCCCTCGGGGCCAAAGCTTCTCTGAAAAAGCCCACACCTGGCCAGCCCCAGACAGGCATTCAGTTATGGAGTTACCTATTCTCTCTCAGTCTTTCTCTCTCTCCTCACTCTCTCACTCTTCTCACCATTTCTCTCTTTCTCAATCCCTCTCTTTCTTTCTCTCTCTCCTTCAATCTCTCTCCTCTCTCTTTCTAACTGCTTCAATCTCTCTCCCAGTCTCTCTCTCTCTCTCTCTCTTTCCTCCTCTCTTTTTCTCTCCTTCAATCTCTTTGAGTCTTTCTCTCTCACTCTCTCTCTCCCACTCTCCTCGCTCTTTTTGTTTTTCACCATTTCTCTCTTTCTCAATTCCTCTTTTTTTATCTCTCTCCTTCAATCTCTCTCCTCTCTCTTTCTAACTCCTTCAATCTCTCTCCCAGTCTCTCTCTCTCTCTTTCCTCCTCTCTTTTTCTCTCCTTCAATCTCTTTCAGTCTTTCTCTCTCACTCTTTCTCTCTCCTCACTCTTTTTGTCTCTCACTATTTCTCTCTTTCTCAATCCCTCTCTTTCTTTCTCTCTCTCCTTCAATCTCTCTCCTCTCTCTTTCTAACTCCTTCAATCTCTTCCCCAGTCTCTCTCTCTCTCTTTCTGTCTCCCACACTCTCTCCTCGCTCTTTTTGTCTCTCACTATTTCTCTCTTTCTCTCTCTCTCTCCTTCAGTCTCTTTCTCAATCTCTCTCTCTCTCTCTCCCTTGCTGCTCCAAGAAGGGGGCGTGGGGAGGGTCCCTCTTCCTCCTCCTCCTCCCATTCTGCTTTTGTTTCCTCTCGCAAGAGCTCCACAACTGCCTGACATTGCACGTCACACATTCTGTGTGGAGAAGGAAGAAGAGGGGGGGAAACCACCCCAGCTCACCACCACCCCCGGCAGCTCCTTTCAAAAGGCACAGGCAGCTCTGTTCTGCCTTCACAGGGCAGGGAGGAAGTACATCAGGCAGCTGAGCATGCCTCTCCCAACTTTTGCATGAGAGAGGAGGAGGAGGAAGAGGAACTCCAGAATTCTCCTGTCTGAGGCCGCTGTGATGCTGTAACCTGGCCATCATCAGCGAGAGGGAGAAGGAAAAAGGAAGGAAAAAGAGACGGAGAAAGGGGATTTGCCGGGATGGCTGGGCAGAAACTGGCTTGTGTCCTAGTAGGCTGACAGCAAGAACGCTTGGAGTTTGCAGCTGGCCGGAGCGGAGGCTTCCCCGGGGCTGAATCTCAGGATGGAAGCAGGACTTGCTGCCTCGGTTTCTCTCCCGCTGTCCTTCTGCCCCTCCTCTTCCTCTGGACCAGCTACAAATGGAGATGTCTGAAGTGTGGCCCTCCAGGCGCCCCCGAAGCTGAGAAGCTGTCCCTCCCCTCCCTTCTGTGGGTTGCTCCAAAATGACCATGGGCACCTCAGGGAGCGAAGAGAGCTACAGCATCCAAGCCACCGCCACCATCGCGGCCGTCACCACTTTCCTGATCCTCTTCACCATCTTTGGCAACGTGCTGGTCATCATCGCCGTATTGACCAGCCGGTCTCTGAAGGCTCCTCAGAACCTTTTCCTGGTGTCCCTGGCGGCGGCAGACATCCTGGTGGCCACCCTCATCATCCCTTTCTCCCTGGTCAACGAGCTGATGGGCTACTGGTACTTCAGCAAGACCTGGTGCAAGTCCTACCTGGCGCTGGACGTCCTCTTCTGCACGGCGTCCATCGTGCATCTCTGTGCCATCAGCCTGGACCGCTACTGGTCGGTCAGCCAGGCCATTGAGTACAATTTTAAGAGGACCCCCCGGAGAATCAAAGGCATCATCCTGATGGTGTGGTTGGTCTCAGCGTTGATCTCCTTGCCCCCACTGGTCCTCAAGGAGAACCAGAACCTTACCAAAGAGGACATCCCCAAGTGCGAACTCAACGACGAGCCCTGGTATGTCCTGTCCTCCAGCACCTGCTCCTTCTTTGCTCCTTGCGTCATCATGATCTTGGTCTACCTCAGGATCTATTTGATAGCCAGGCGCCGGAGCAGACACAGCTCTCAAGCGAAAGGGCCCAACGAGAAGGTTCAAGGGGAGAAGTTGCCAAGCAAGGGGAGCCCACCAGAGGTGGCTCCTCCTCCCAAGGAGGACCAGGCCAAGCCAGGAGGGAACGTGGAGCCGAATGGACTTCAGGTCCCTCCCCAGGAAAGTGACCAAGTGGACTCCCCTTCGCCCTCCACCAAAAACGGTTCTCTCCAGAGCCAGGAGGGCCGGGAGCCAGAGCCAGATTCTGCTGGCAGCCCTTCTCCATCCTTGCCGGAGAAGAAGCCATCTTCAGAATCGAGCCCCATGGACTGCCTCCCAAGCAACGATGTCCAGAGGAGCAACGGAGCACCGTCCAAGTCGCCACAAGGCATGGACACCTTGGCCACGGCCGGAGGGGAGGTCCAGTTGGTGAGGAAGGTCAAGACGCTCAGCGCCAACCCTTGGAAGAAGAAGACCCACCTCAACCGCGAGAAGAGGTTCACCTTTGTTCTCACAGTGGTGATTGGGGTGTTTGTCATCTGTTGGTTCCCCTTTTTCTTCCTCTACAGCTTACGGGCCGTCTGCCCCTCAGGCTACTGCTCTATCCCAGACAGCACCTTCAGGTTTTTCTTCTGGATTGGCTACTGCAATAGCTCCTTGAACCCGGTCATCTATACCATCTTCAACCAGGACTTCCGCAAAGCTTTCCGGAAGATTCTCTGCAGGCAGTGGACTCAGACGGCTTGGTGAGACCGGCTGGGGTCTCCACATGGAGAGAGACCAAGGGGGAACATGGTGGGGTTTTGGGGGGGTCCCTCTCTTGACACAACTCTATAAACAAAAAACCCAGAAACTTATTTATTCGGGGGGCCTTTTGTGTCGACAGGTGAGGAATTGAGGTGAGTGCTGGAACTGACGTGAGATTTTTTTCAGAAAGTTTTCTGGGGAAGCAAGTGTGTATGTGTGTGTGAGAGAGAGTGTGTGTATGTTTCCAGAGAGAGAGACAAGTAGGAGGTTGTGAGCTCGATCCCAGCTAGAGGCATATGTAGAATCTCCTGCTTGGGCAGAGGGTTCGACTAGATGACCTGCAAGGTCCCTTCCAATTCTGTTAATCTGTTCTCTGTCTGCGTACAGAAATCCACACATGGACATGGGTGTTGTTTTTTTTCCCAATGTATGTTTTTCACTAAAATGACTTTGCCAAAGCCCAAAGTCTTCTGATTAATTATTTTCTTCTTCTGCTTTTGGGGCTGAATGAAGGCTCGATGAAAGATTCGGCAAACTTGGTTGACAAGCCCTATGAATTCTTCCATTTACTAGGGTGGAAAAGGCCAAATATCAGCAGCTGTTTCTACGTGTCTGATTCTGCAAAGAGTTAAAAAGGGGAAATAGATTTGCTCTTCATTGTTATGGCCGTTGTACATCTGGGTTGCCCTTGTGGGCATCTGTATGGCTTCAGCAATCCACATATATAGAAATATTCAAGCGTCTAGCATGGAACCCATTTTGAAATAAATCTGCAAATCTGAATCTTTCATCTCGGAAATACACTTTCAGGGAGATAGATAGATAGATAGATAGATAGATAGATAGATAGATAGATAGATAGATAGATAGATAGATAGATAGATAGGTTAGGTTAGGTTAGGTTAGGTTAGGTTAGGTTAGGTTAGGTTAGGTTAGGTTAGGTTAGGTTAGGTTAGGTTAGGTTAGGTTAGGTTAGGTAGGTAAACAGACAGAGGTAACAACAGCCCCAAATCAAATGGGAAGCTTAATATAGATATTTGGTCTACACAGAAGGGGAAGAAAATTTTAAAATATGTAACTGAAGCATTGGAGCACACATTGACCTCCTGGATGGTCTGTGAAACTTTAGCGGATGCTTTGCTCTATGGCGTTGTCATCTTTTAAAAACCAGCTGTGCTCCTAAGCTGCAGCTGGGAAAGGTTTTGCTATCAGCTCTTTGCCAGATTCATCAGTTTTTCTATGGCCAACTTTTTTTGCATGTTCTTAACAGCACAGAAAGGATGTGGTGGCTCAGTGGCTAAGACTCTGAGCTTGTCGATCAGAGAGGTCGGCAGTTCTGCGGTTTGAATCCCTAGCGCTGTGTAATGGAGTGAGCTCCCATTCGTTGTCCCAGCTTCTGCCAACCTAGATGTTCAAACGCACGTAAAATTGCAAGTAGAAAAAATAGGAACCACCTTTGGTGGGAAGGGAACATTTAGTCATGCCGGCCACACGACAACAGGGATGTCTTGGGACAGTGCTGGCTCTTCGGCTTTGAAACATAGATGAGCACTGCTCCCTAGAGTCGGGAACGACTAGCACATACTTCCAAGGGGAACCTTTACCTTTAATAGCACGGAAGGAGGATAAGGCTGCCGTAGTTAAAAAAAACAAAATCCTCAAGAGGGAGGGCTCAGTCACATAATCGGGGACACTATCTTGATCTTAGTGACTTCTCCTCTGCAGAATATAGCTGGTCCTCGATTTACGACCACAAATTCCGTGGCAAACTGAGGCAGTTGCCAAGTGAGTTTGGCCCCGTTTTACGACCTTGCTGCAGTTGTCAAGTGAATCGTTCGGTTTGTGAAGTTAGCCACATGGTCATTAAGCAAATCTGGCTGCTCTGTTTTCTTTGCATGTCCGAAGGTCGCCAAAGGAAATTGCACGACCCCAGGACACTGCAACCATCATAAATAGGAGCCCGTTGCCAAGAATTCAGATTGTGTGACCACGGGGATAATGCAACGGTTGACCACGGTGACGTGGTCGTAAGTCGCTTTTTTTCAGTGCTGTTGTGACAGTCGCTAAACAGATGCTTGTAAGTAAAGGGCTACCCCTAGCAGCTGCAATCTTAGGTCTCTGCCGTGAATCCAACAAAGGTGTTGATTTTTTTTTTATTAAGCATCATCTCTAGGAGTAGAGTAAGGAACTTTAAAATTGTTCCAAATCAGCTCTCTCCAACTTGGATCTGTTTAACTTAATTGAAGTTAAATGAAGAATGTTGGCTGAAATTATGGAGCAAACCTGTAGTGGTGGGATTCAATTTTTTTTACTACTGGTTCTGAGGGCTTCGCTTGGTGGGCGTGGCTTGGCAGGTATGGCAGGGGAAGGATACTGCAAAATCTCCATTCTCATCCCATTCAGGCGAAGGGTACTGCAAAATCTCCATTCCCTCCCCACTCCAGGGGAAGGTTACTGCAAAATCTCCATTCTCATCCCATTCAGGGGAAGGTTACTGCAAAATCTCCATTCCCTCCCCACTCCAGGGGAAGGATACTGCAAAATCTCAATTCCCTCCCCACTCCTGGGGGAAGGATATTGCAAAATCTGCATTCCCTCCCGATCTGCTGGGACTCGGGAGGCAGAGAATAGATGGGGGCGGGGCCAGCCAGAGGTGGTATTTTCCCGTTCTCTGAACTATTGAACATTTCTGCTACCGGTTTTCCAGAACAGGTTAGAACCTGCTAGATACCACCTCCACTGTATGGTGGAAAACAAATGGCTGTCCAGTTCTATAGCTGGACAGAATATTTCTGGCTTGAGTATGTATTGACTGGTACCCATGCCTGGATGTCATGTTTATATGTCACATAAAAATATGTCATGGTTGAGCAGGGGGTTGGACTAGAAGACCTCCAAGGTCCCTTCCAGCTCTATTCTGATCAATTGACATATAACAAAATAACAGTGTTGGAATGGACCTTGGAGGTCTTCTAGTGCAACCCCCTGCTTAAGCAGGAGACCACACATAATTTCAGAATTGAAATTGAATTGTTGTCCAAACTCTTCTTAAAGACCTCCAGTGTTGTGCAGCCCTGGAATGGCTTCTGGAGGGAAGCCATTCCGCTCACTAATTAATTGTTCTCGATGTCAGGAAATGCCTCCTTCTATCTTTGTTGAATCTCTCCTTCATAAATGTCCACCTGTTGCTTCTTGTCCTGCCCTCTGGTGCTTTGGGGAATAGGTTGACCCTCCTCTTCTTCGGGACAGTTCAGTCTGACTTTCTTTTTTAAAAAAAGATTTTTTATTTTAATTTTTCCACTCTTACATCATTAATCCTACAGTGTGTCATCTAGGTACAACCTTTGTGTCATCCTATTTAACAGTTACATCATGTTTAATCTATTTTTTATCTTACCTTCACCTTTACCTTTCAATTGCCTTTTAATTCAACTCCTCCCCAATAATTCTACGTCCTTTTCAAAATTATTCAATTTTCTGTCTCTTTTTGTCTATATTTGTTTTTCTATCCAGGGAGAAAAACATCCCCATCTCTTATAATACTCTGATTCTTCCTTCTCTTTAATTGCCAGTGTTAATCTGTTCATTTCTGCAGTGTCTAATACTTTTAAGCCATGATTTTTCATTCCGTTCTGGCTGGAGTCACGAATGTTTCCACTTCGTTTTTCTTCTCCCCCCTCCCCCCCAGTTCTACTCAAGCCTTTGCTGTAACACCATTTGTCATAAGTATTTTTATTTTATTTTATTGCATTAGAAGCTGTGTGGATGAGATTCCCCAAACAATTGATGTCCTGATGTAACCCAGTGGAGTGTTCAGAACTCATTTAATTGTCCCAACGTTGCAAAATAAGTTCTAGGGCAAAAGTTTTCATCTTCAGAGAAGCATTTGCTCCTAACAATTCCCAGCTAGAAATAGTTCTTAAGATGCCTTCCTGGCTACAATACACAGTTCGAAACATGAGACGTTGCACTTTTGTTCAAAATAAGGGTTGCCTCAACAAATATGAAGAACGGCTGCAGGATTTGGGTTTGGCTAATCTAAAGAAAAGAAGGACTAGGGGGAACATGATAACAGCATTCCAGTATTTGAGAGGGGCATCAACTTATTCTCCAAAGCACCAGAGGGCAGGACAAGAAAGAATGGATGGAAACTAATCAAGGAGGGAAGCAACCTGGAATTAAGGAGAAACTTCCTAACAGTAAGGACAATTAACCAGGGGAACCGCTTGCCACCAGAAGTTGTGGGAGCTTCATCACTAGAGTATTTAAGAATAGACTAGAGCTAGAAAGTCACTTATCTGAAATGGCATAGGTTCTCATGTTTGAGCAGGGGCTGTACTAGAAGAAGGAATCTTGGAGGTCTTCAAGCAGGGGGTTGGACTAGAAGACCTCCAAGGTCCCTTCCAATTCTTCTCTTCCATTCAATTTCATTCCATATTTTCTTTTCTTTTCTTCTCTTCTTTTCTACTCTACTCTACTCTACCCTACTCTATTCCTCTACTCTACTTACTCTATTCTATTCCCCTACTCTACTCTACTCTACTCTATTCTATTCCCCTACTGTACTGTACTGTACTGTACTGTACTCTACTCTACTCTACTCCTCTACTCTACTCTACTCTACTCTACTGTACTCTATTCCTCTACTCTACTCTACCCTACTCTATTCCTCTACTCTATTCTATTCCCCTACTCTATTCTATTACTCTACTCTACTCTATTACTCTATTCTACTCTATTCTATTCCTCTACTCTACTCTATTCTAGTCCTCTACTCTACTCTACTCTACTCTATTCCTCTACTCTACCCTACTCTATTCCTCTACTCTATTCTATTCCCCTACTCTACTCTATTACTCTACTCTATTACTCTACTCTATTCTATTCCTTTACTCTACTCTATTCTAGTCCTCTACTCTACTTTACTCTATTCCTCTACTCTACCCTACTCTACCCTATTCCTCTACTCTACTCTACTCTAATCATCTATTCTACTCTATTCCTCTACTCTACTCTACTCTGTTTTTTCCTGTGTTACAGGTAATCTTCAAGTTTTTAGCTCAAAATATCTGTTGCTAAGTGAGACAGTCATTAAGTGAATATTTGCAATTGTTAAGTGAATCTGGCTTCCGCGCTGCTGGTCAGAAAGTCACAAAAGGGGACCACAGGACCCCATCCTATGTATGAACCAGTGGCCAAGGGTCTGAATTTTGATCACGTGACCATGGGGATGCTGCAATGGTCGTTAAGTGTGGGAAATGGTCATAAGTCCCCCCCCTTTTAGTGCTGCTGTAACTTTGAGCCCACCCTGAAAGGATGGTTGCAAGTGGAGCACTCCCTGTCTTGACTCTGGAACAAAAGCCTGGCTCTGGCACTGCAGAAGCCTTTGACTAGATGGCACAAGGAAGAGCCCGCTGTTGGCCAGCGCTGAGAGCTTTTGCAAACGGACAGAGTCAGGCTTGCTGTCAGTGCTGTGATTGACAAACTCCTTGTTCCCAGGGGCTGCTTTGCTCTTTCTCAGGCTTGCATGAGAAAGAGCAACGGAGCATAGATTGCTCTCTCTCTCTCATTCTCCCTCTCACACTCTCTCTCGCTCTGTTTTTTTCTTTCTTTCTCTCCCTCTCCATTTCTGTCTTTCTCTGTTTCTCTGTTTCTTTCTGCCTCTCTGTCTCTCCGTGTGTGTGTGTGTTTGTGTGTTTCTCTCTTTCATTCTCTCCTTGTTTCTCTCTTTTTCTCTCTGTTTCTCTCTCTCTCTGTCTATCTCTCTCTGTGTGTCTCTGTTTCTCTCTCTCTGTGAGTTTCTCTCTCTCTTTCATTCTCTCCTTGTTTCTCTCTTTTTCTCTCTGTTTCTCTCTCTCTCTGTCTATCTCTCTCTGTGTGTCTCTGTTTCTGTGTTTGTGTGTGTTTCTCTTCTCTTTCACTCTTTCTCTGTCTCTCTTTCTGTCTTTGTTTCTCTCTCTCTCTTTCTCAGTTTCTCTGTCTCATTCTCTCTGTGTGTGTTTGTGCGTTTCTCTCTCTCTTTCTCTCTCTCTCTTTTCTCATCCAGTTTTGGTCACCATGAGGTAAAAAAGATGTTAAGACTCTAGAAAGAGTGCAGAGAAGAACAACAAGATGATTAGGGGACTGGAGGCTAAAACATACGAAGAATGCTGGCAGGAACCCTTTAGTTTAATGAAAAGAAGGACTAGGGGAGACATGATAGCAGTCTTCCAATATCTCAGGGGTTGCCACAAAGAAGAGGGGGTCAAACTATTCTCCAAAGCACAAGAAGCAATGGGTGGAATCTAATCAGAGAGAGAAGCAGCTTAGAACTAAGGAGAAATTTCCTGACAGTGAGAACAATTAATCAGGGGAACAACTTGCCTCCAGAAGTTGTCAATGCCCCAACACTTCTTAAAAATTTTTAAGAAGATGTTGGATAGCTATTTGTCTGAAGTGGTGTAGGGTTTCCTGCCTAAGCAGGGGGTTGGACTAGAAGACCTCCAAACCCCTTCCAACTCTATTATTCTATTCTATGCTGACTCTTCATGCCAAATAACAATCAACTCATTGGAGAAAATGCTTCCATTTTCAAGATATTATTTATAAAATTAACCATGATACGAGCATTACACTCAAGGGAACTCTCAGCTCTTGATTCATTGTTTATTCCAAATTATAGCCTGTGAAGAACCTCAAGGAACTTCCATGGGTCTTGCATGAAGAAGGTAGAGGTGGAAAACTAAATATAGGTGTGTGGGTGTGTGTGTGTGTGTACATACACACACACACACACCGGTTATGCAATAAAGGCCACAAATAGATATGAATTTGGCAAATTGCCTGGGGAAGTAAGTTCCGTAGTTTTTGGAGCGATACCTAAACTATATATATCTGGAAATGTAAACACATCTTTTCCTAATCTGAAAGGTCTTCAGATTTGTGATATTTGGGGTGGGTGGTGGGGGTGGGGGTGTTATCTAGTTCTTTCTGCTGGGGTGCACCACTAATCCAGACAGTTCTTATCTCATTACAGTCTTGGCCGGAAAACACTGTAGAATGTCTCCAGGAGGCCTACCATGAATTGGCTTTAAAACATGAAGTTCCGTTGTCTGGTGTGGTTAAGGACCCAATTTCATTCTGGCAGAGAATTCTGGGATCTGAACCCATCACATCTCAACAGAGGCAGGAAGGAGAGGACTGTGGAGGTGTCCAACCTGACTCATCATCATCTTCTCCTTCTTCCTCTTCCCTTCCTCCTCCTCTACCACCACCACCACCATCACTACTACTACTACTACTACTACTACTACTACTACTACTACTACTACTTCTACTACTACTACTTCTTCTTCTTCTTCTCCTTCTCCTTCTCCTTCTCCTTCTTCTTCTTCTTCTTCTTCTTCCTCGTCCTTGTCCACCACCACCACTTCCTCCTCCTCCTCCTCCTCCTCCTGCTCCTCCTCTTCTACTTCTGCTTCTGCTTCCTGTTTCTTCTTCTGCTTCTTCTCCTCCTCCCCCTCCTCCTATGGGCTGAGGAGGAATGACTGACCCAACTATCCTCTGTATCTATGTATCTCCCCCTCCAAGTCCAGGATCTTCAGAACAGTTCTCTGAGTCCAAGCCAGACTGATATTCCATATTTCATGAGGCCTTGAGAGAAATTACACAAATGATATCATTTAGAATGCAAGGTGTACCGCTTGCAATTGGCCTGGTGACCTCATGACATACTTGATGGATCACAAATTGCAGGATAATAATATGCTGGGTAGGGGATTCTGAGAATTGGTGTTTGCCCGTGTTCAAAGTGATGGGTTAGCTCTGGGAAGTGAGATCCATACATCTTAAAGTTGCAAGGGTTGAAAAGCCCTGGGGTAAGCTGTACTAAAGGGACATGGTGGCTCAGGGGCTAAGACACTGAGCTTGTCGATCAGAAAGGTCGGCAGTTCGAATCCCGATCACCACGTGACCAAGTGAGCTCCCATTACTTGTCCCAGCTTCTGCCAACCTAGCAGTTCGAAAGATAAAAAAAATGCAAGTAGAAAAATAGGAACCACTTTTGGTGGGAAGGGAAGGTTTCATGCGCCTTCGGCATTGAATCATGCCGGCCACATGACCACGGAGACGTCTTCGGACAGGGCTGGCTCTTTGGCTTTGAAACAGAGATGAGCACCGTCCCCTAGAGTCAGGAACAACTAGCACATATGTACGAGGCGAACCTTACCTTTAAACAGTACTAATGGTAGCACCGAAAGACAGCTTGATCGCATATCTTATCTATGACTTGTTGTCAACTTCTGACAGTTGAACTTCTGCTGGAGATATCTGTCTCTCTCTAGCTGATGGACTCGCCTTACAGACAGTCTGCTGACCTCTCTTATCGATAGCTTGGGGACCCAGATAAGGAGGTAGGCTCAGCTAGACTTCCTCTAGATCATTAGCATGACATTTAGCAATGCAACTGCTCAGTGGCATCCTTTGAGGTTAGAGAAAAGAGCTGACAAGTTGCCTTCTTATCTTAATTGTTACAAGTCATCAGCAGATAACAGACTCAGAGGCAAGACAATTCCCAGCATGATGCATCTAACCCAACCAGTAACGGTTTCTAAGTGGGTGTTTTTGAGTAAGAGTAAGATTCAACAACTTGTTAGAGCAGAGATTTGCAAACCTGGCCTCTAGCCACCAACAATTGGGATCTTCATTTTACCAACCTCGGAAGGACAGAAGTCTGAGTCAACACTGAGCCTGTAGAATAATAGAAAAGAATAACAGAGTTGGAAGGGACCTTGGAGGTCTTCTAGTCCAATCCCCTGCTTAGGCAGGAAACCCTACACCACTTCAGACAAATGGTTATCCAACATCTTCCAGTGTTGGAGCACTTACAATTTCTGGAGGCAAGGAGTTCCACTGGTTAATTGTTCTAACTGTCAGGAAATTTCTCCTTAGTTCTAAGTTGCTTCTCTCCTTGATTAGTTTACAACCGTTGCTTCTTGTGCTTTGGAGAATAGCTTGACTCCCTCTTCTTTGGGGCAGCCCCTGAGATATTGGAACACTGCAAACCAGTAGGGATGGCAGGATGGCCACACACCCCAATTGTTTCTCTGATTGCCCATGCTGTTGCCGGCACGTTTTTTAGTCATTTTATAATGTTCTGTGCATGTACAGAGCAATCTACAGGGAACTGTGCATGTGCAAGCAACACACGGCCAGCTTGCATGTGAGCAAAGCGAGCACAACACATGCAAAATGAACTGGCAGTAACGCTGGCAGCAACCCACTCCTACTCCAGTCCAGGGGTTGTATTCAGCAGGTTCTGACCAGTTCTGGAGAACCGGTAGCAGAAATTTTGAGTGGTTCTGAGAACTGGCAAATGCCACCTCTGGTTGGCCCCGCCCCCATCTATTCTCTGCCTCCCGAGTCCCAGCTGATCGGGAGGGAATGGGGATTTTGCAGTATCCTTCCCCTGCCACACCCACCAAGCCACGCCTACAGAACCGGTAGTAAAAAGTTTTGAATCCCACCACTGCTCCAGTCCCCTAATCATCTTGATGGCTCTTCTGTACACTCTTTCTAGAGTCTCAACTTCATCTTCGTCAGGAGCCCCACCAGGACTGAACTCCAGGCTGTGGGCAGAATTTGCCTGCAATCCTGCCTTCCAACACTGTGCCACAGGGGCTCCTTAAATATCTGCTGGGTCTTTTCCTCCCATCCAGGAAGTGTTAACCCTCACAAAATTGCTTGTGGTCAAGAGAGACAGGAAGCTATGTGCCTCAATGTTCTCCAGAACATCCAGGCTACTGGAGGGCCTGGAGGGTGGGGTGTTTAAAGCTGGAAGCTGGGCAGATAATGCTTCTTGCAAAAAAGCAGGCACTCTGGGGATTTCTGTTATTAATCTTTTTTCAGCTTCCCACACACTTGGTAAGGTTTCCAGTGTCTTCCTGCGCATGCTGTCTCTTGTCTCCCAGAGAAGATTCAGGTTCCCACAGATGTTTGAAAAGTCCCTTCTGCAGTTATCCATTCCTTTACACCAACTACTCCTGCATCTGAAAGAGGCTACAGCCTAAAAGACTATTTTCTAAACCAGGGGTTTGCTGGCTGGGGAATTCTGGGAGTTGAAGCCCTCCAGGCTTAAAGTGGCCAAGGTTGGAGACCCCTGGTCTAAGGTAAAAGTAAAGGTTCCCCTTGCACATCTGTGCTAGTCATTCCTGACTTTAGGGGGCAATGCTGATCTCCGTTTCCAAGCTGAACAGCCAACGCTGTCCGAAGACGTCTCTGTGATCATGTGGCTGGCATGACTCAATGCCAAAAGCGACGGAACACTGTGACCTTCCCACCAAAGGTGGTCCCTATTGTTCTACTTGCATTTTTTTACATACTTTCGAACTGCTAGGTTGGCAGAAGCTGGGGCAAGTCACAGGAGCTCACTCGGTTATGCGGCGCTAGGGATTCGAACCACCGAACTGCTGATCTTTCAATCATCTTAGCCACTGAGCCAATCCTGGTCTAGACAACCATTGAACTGTACAATGAGGGCCTCTAATCCAAATGTGGCAATTTAGTGTACATTCAGAGGCCTCTTCCATTCACCAAGATATAACAACTCAAAATGTCCATTACTCTGCTGCCACCCTTTGATTAAACCACCCACAGAAGCTGGGAAACTCCCACGAAAATGTTAACGGAAGGGTGGTCACTTCGAGACATGATTTCAAAGTTGATTAGGGTGAAAAATCAGCCGTATCAGGCGTTTGCAAGTGTTTAATATCACATATATCATTTGAGGGTATGTTCTTGGGTAGGAGTTTTCAAAACAAGATTTCATGCACTAGCCTACTTTCCATATAGCAGTGACAACTAACCTTTTTCTTGTTAAGTGACTAAAACATGCGCAACTGCATGCACGCATCCATAATGCAATGCACATGCAACATTCCCTTATATGCCTAATGTGTCAGTGCACTCCTGTGTGCTCCCCCGCACATGTGCACACAAACCCACCCTCGCGCATGTGCAAGTGACTCCCCCATCTCCTGGGTATGCGCCATATCTCCCAAATGAGCCATGCACCCTGCACACACACAGCAGAGATCCAATAAACAGCTGGCCGGCGGGCGGCACGTGTGCATGCACAGTGGAGCTGAGCTGGGGCAACGTCTGACATGCCCGCAGTGAGGACCCTGCATGCCGTACGTTTGCCATCAAAGCAGCATAGTAATGAACTTGAAATAGGCACTGGCATACCCCGTGTCTCTTCAACGTCACCAAAGGAATGGCTAGTGGCCAAAATCATGGCTTCTTTTTTTTCCACTCTGAGTAAAGGGACACTTGGAAGACATGATCAGAACTTCTGGGCTGGGCAAAGGAGTCAAGATAGCACCCTTGCATGACCTGTTGAAGCTCCGCCCTCTTTGACACGCATCTCCTGTGCTTGGTGCAGATCATTTGCATGAGTGGGTGTCTTCTCAAATTTTGGGCATCTCTCCCTCTTCGTCATCAGTGTCACCATTGGGGCCCCCATCATCTGGAAGGCCACACCTAGAATCCTGCATCCAGTTTTGGTCACCACATTACAAATGTGAGATCTTGGGAAAAGGACAAAAAAGAGCATATTAGGATGACCAAAGGCCTGGAGACAAAAACATATGAAGGACAGTTGGAGTTTGGCTAGTCTAGAGGAGAGAAGGACTAGGGGGAGGGGACATAGCAGCATTTCAATATTTGAGAGGTTCCTACAAAGAAGGGGGGGTCAATTTATTTTCCAAAGCACCAGAAGGCAGGACAAGAAACAATGGAAGGAAACTCATCAAGGAGAGAAGCAACCTGGAAGTGAGGAGAAACTTCCTCACAGGGAGGACAATGAACCAGTGACTTGCTTTCAGATGTTGTGAGTGCTTCATCATCGGAGGCTTTCAAGAAGAGATTGGACAGTCACTTTTCTGAAATGGTATAGGATCTCCTGCTTGAGCAGAAGGCTGAACGAGAAGACCTCCAAGGTCCCTTCCAGCTCTATTCTGATTCTGATTCTGAAGCATCTCCCAGCTAAGACAGAGAAGCCCACTTTTCAACATGATAGGCCTGGCTCTAGCTTCTGGCCATCTGATTCTCCAATCACTGTTTCCATATGTGTGGAAATTCTCAGTCATCTAGGTCATAGTTGCCTAGAAGAAGGAGAAGGAGAGGGAGAGGGAGAGAAAGAAAGGGAAGGAAGGGGAAGGGGGAGAGGGAGATGGGGGAGGAGGAGGAAGAGGGGGAGAGGAAGAAGGGGAATGGAGGGGAAGGCGAAGGAGAGGGAGAGGAGGAGGAAGAAGAGAAGGAGAAGGAGAGGGAGAAGGGGAAGGAGAGGGGGAGGAAAAGGAGGAGGAGGAGAGGGAGAAGGAGAGGGAGAAGGGGAAGGGGTAGAAAAGGAGGAGGAGGAGAGAAGAAGAAGAAGAGGAGGAGGAGGAGGAGGAGGAGGAAGAAGAAGAAGAAGAAGAAGAAGAAGAAGAAGAAGAAGAAGAAGAAGAAGAAGAAGAAGAAGAAGAAGAAATTTCTCTTCTCATCCAAGAAGCTTCATCAGTTATGATGGTGAGAGGATGGAAGGTTAGGTATTGACCTTTGAAACACTCTCTCCATTCTTTGTAGTGCTGTGATGGCCAGCCCAAGTTGAGTGCAGATCGCTGCAGATATGAAGCTCAAGAGACCAATCCCACCACACCTCTTCCCCTGGATGATGGCCACAAGTTTGAATGATGTTCTCTTGCTGTGTGGTAAACACACTTCGTTGTGTTTGCTTCTGCTTAAAATCAGGCCTGGCTTTCTGTCCTGCCCTGCTCATGGGACAATGCCACCACATCCTGAGGAACTCTGAGGTCCTCTTCTCAGTCAAGTGTTTTTCCAATGTCTATAAATATTTGGGCCTCTCTTGTTTCTAGGAATAGCATTTGGAACAACTACTTGATGAATTTCAGGAAGTCTGAAGTGATTTGAGGGCTGTTGAGGGACTGACATGAATAGCACAGCAAAGGAAACGGAGCAGTTCAAATTTCCTCTGAACTCTCTTTTCTTGGTATCTCAACTCATTTTACCTCTGGAGTTTATTTGTTTCCACTTCTTGGCTGCCAGGAGACCTAACACCCTCACATGTGTACAGCACACAGAGTTTTGGACAAGCTCCTGAACGCTAATGTTTTAATCATTGTGGACATCTGCCAGTCACATGCATAAAACCATAGACTCACAGGGCTGGAAGGGACCTTGAAGATCCTCTAGTCCAGGGGTCCCCAAACTTGGGGGAGCTGGCTGGAGAATTCTGGGAGTCGAAGACCACAAGTCTAAAAGTTGCCAAGTTTGAAGACCTCTGATCTAAGAGGAGAGATTGTAGTGGGAGGGATTTCAAGAGAGTAGGTTATACCGGCTGGGGAATTCTGGGAGTTGAAGTTCACAAGTCTTCAAGTTGCCAAGTTTGAAGACCTCTGTTCTAGTCCAACCTCGTGCCCAGAGCAGGAGACCCCATATTACCCCAGACAAATCTGCCCAACCTTTTCTTGAAAACCTCCAGTGATGGAGCACCCACAACTCTAGAAGACAAGTTGTTCCATGGATTGTCGTCACTGTCAAGTAAGTACACCTTAGTTCTAGATTGGATCTTTCTTTAAGAAGTTTCCATCCATTGCTTCTTGTCCTGCCTTAGAGCAGGGGTCCCCAACCTTTCAGACCTCAGGGAGAAAGAAGAAACTCTCCAAATAATTTTGAAGGGCAAGAATCTTCATGAACAGAGAGAATAATGACCCAAGTGGGAGGATTCTTTTCCTCAGCTCATTAATTTTTCCCACTTCCTTCCATTAAAAATAATAATAATCAAGGGAAGCTGGCAAGTTACACAGTGACAGCCTCACGTACGCTGCGTTTTTTTTTAAATTTCCAAAGAATCTCTATGATCCATTCACATCAGAGGCATCCATGGAAACGCAGTTTGGCGATTGATCTCATCCCTAACTTTGCTTGGAAATGGGGATCTCCCTTTTCCCTCCCCTCCAATAAAGGAAATTTATCCACTTCACCAGATGGGCTGTTGATAAATGTTTTTTTAATCAGTGTCTGTCTGATTAAGGGACAATTAGGACTAGATTGTCTTGGAGTGGCCTCTCCCACCTTCCAGATTCATCCACCAAAGCTCTTGATTTACTGAGAGGCTCAACGATCTTCAGGTCTCACTAGTAATTCAGCCCAAGGTGACTCAGTTTACAGAGAAGAGTGAGAAAGTCAGAAAGGAGGAAAAGGAGGAGGAAAAGGAGAAGGGGAAGGAGGAGGAAGCTGAGAAAGAGGAGGAGAAGGAGACAGAGAAGGAGGAGGAGAAAGGAGAAGGGGAAGGGGAAGGAAGAGGAGGAGGAGGAGGAAGGAGAAGGAGGAGAAAGAAGGAGAAAGGAGAAGGAGGAGAAAGGAGAAGGGGAAGGAAAAAGAAGATAAGGAGGAGAGAGGAGGAGAAGGAGGAGAAGGGGGAGGAGAAAGGAGGAGGAGGAGGGGAGAAGGAGAAAGGAGGAGGGTGAGAAGGAGAAAGGAGGAGGAGGGGGAAGGAGAAGGAGGAGAAGGGGGTGAGAAGGAGAAAGGAGGAGGAGGAGAAGGGGAAGGGGAAGGAAGAGAAAAGAGAAAGGAGAAGGGGAAGGAGGCGGGTGAGAAAGAGGACAAGAAGGAGATGGAGAAGGAGAAAGGAGAAGGGGAAGGAGGAAGAGGGTGAGAAGAAGAAGGCGAAAGGAGAAAGGAGGAGAAGGGAAAGAGGAAGGAGGAGGAGAAGAAAGGAGAGAAAATAATTAATATCTTCATTGCATAAAAAATGTCATCACGGACTTCTTGGAAAAAAAAGATGCTAGGGAAGAAACATGAGCAGAATCTATATCTACTGCCTGGTTCCAGTATCCATATTCATTTATATAATCTTCATCGCATTAATTATGAATAGCTGGCAAAGTCATTTTCTATGCCTTGTTTGAGAAAACTAATCTGCATCCCATGGAGACAGGGGCTCCCTTGATCTGCAGATAAGGACCTGTCCTGACCAGTTTAGGAGTAAGGGGACTGCTGGGCCAACTCCTAGGATGAGTAGGATCTACTCCAGGAGATTTCTTCGGGCTCTCTGCTTCTCGCTGCAACTGTCTGCAGAAGCTGCTTGCTCCATATTTTCCCTTGTATTTAGGAGCCCCTCTCTACAGCAGACATGGCAAACCCAGCAGCAATTATCGGGGAAAATTTGCCACTAACGTTGCATCTCCTGAAGACCATCCAACTGCCATTTTTAAGGCGACTCCTTCTCTTTTAGGGGAAGAGAGTTGCTAAGACCGGGATCGCAAACCTGTGGCACATGGAGCCATATTTGCCGGCACGGCAACCCTCAGCTCTGGCATGCATGTCAGCTGATTTTCGGCCTTTCGGAGGGCTGGGGGAGGCCATTTTTGCCCTCCCCAGGCTTCAGGAAAGACTCTGGAGCCTGAGGAGGGCAAAAACTCCCCTCTCCACATGAGAGAGGGCATATGCATGTGCGGGGGGAGGGTTTCACATGTGCATGCACAGGTGGGGATCACATGTGCATGTGGGTGGGCATGCATGCACGTGCGATAGTACACGCACACAGAGTTTGGGGACACTTTAGAAAAAAGTTAGCCATCACTGTGCTAAGAGCATCTGAAGCAGGGATGAAACTCAGCCAGTTCTGACAGGTTCTGGAGAACCGGTAGCGGAAATTTTGAGTAGTTCGAAGAACCGGCAAATGCCACCTCTGGCTGGCCCTAGAGTCAGGAGGGAATGAGGATTTTGCAGTATCCTTCCCCTGCCACTCCCACCAAGCCACTCCCACCACGCCACACCACGCCCACCAAGCCAGCCCACAGAACCGGTAGTAAAAAAAATTGAATTTCACCACTGATCTTGAAGGGAAGATGTTCTACAGGATTTGGCATTTACAACTATTTGCATTTCAGTAGTTCCAGTCTGGGTTATCAGAAGAAGCAATGACCTCCTCTTAGATTCATTTTCCCACCTGGTCAGTTGGGAGAAAGTCCTCTCCCTCCAGGTCCTCGCTTTATGACAATGCTATATGACATTCCAAGCAGGCATTTTCAGTTGCCATCCAATAAATTTCCTTCATGGTCTTTTGGACTTCTCCAGAGCAGTGAAGATCTGCCTATTCCATCAAGTCCAGGAGGACAGTGAGGAGGTTGGGGAGGAACATGGGCCAGTCCTGGAGTCTGGGGAAGGCTCTGATGAGGGCTCTGTGTTGGAAGCAGAGAAGAGGCCAGAGCCATTTGACAGTTATCAGCCGCCTTCAGAGTCGGATGTCAGTGAAGCAGAAGACCGAGTCTTCCCAAGAGCCTGAAGCCAACTCCTGTTCCTGACAAAAAAACCTTTTCTTAATTGACTATGAATTCTGCTCATTCCCATCCAGCAAAGTCTTTCAAGGGAGGATTTACAGTCACAGACCTTATCTGGCTTGAAGAGCTGCCAGGCTGATATCTGCAGAACCTGGCAAGGAGTCTCTGAGAGTCACAAACCAATGAAGCAAACTAATGGTCTCCTGCAAACTCCACTTCCCTTTTGCTCCTCTTTTATTTCCTCTGGGAGGGGCCATTCATCGTTCACCTGTGGCCTTACTCCCAAGTCGACCCCTGTTCTTTAGCTGTTCCCTTCGTCTGGCAACTCTGGCATGTGCACACTGGGAACAGGCTCCAGCTGTTCATCTGCTTCACTGATCTCTGACTTTGAAGGCAGCTGAGAACTGTCAGACGGCCCTGGCCCCCTCTCTGCCTCCGACACAGAGCCCTCATCAGAGCCTTCCCCAGATTCCAGGACTGGCCCAGGTTCCTCCCTAACCTCCTCACTGTCCGAATCTGCTCCCAGCTCTGCTGGCAGGCCACAAGAGGTCCCGGGAGAAGGGTAGACTAACCCATTCTCCTCTAGAATTCAAGAATTGCAAATCCCACCACCTCTACCGCCGTTGTCGTCCTCCTTTCTTTTATGAATACCCACTTGTCAAAAGCAACCCAGTCTGCCTCTTTCTCAGAGAGAAGATTAAAATATATCCAA
Organism: Thamnophis elegans; assembly: GCF_009769535.1. Taxonomy (NCBI): domain Eukaryota; kingdom Metazoa; phylum Chordata; class Lepidosauria; order Squamata; family Natricidae; genus Thamnophis; species Thamnophis elegans. The sequence continues at coordinate 21,433,651 of NC_045553.1, read as the reverse complement.
ATGGTTAAAATAACTCCCATGCAGCCTATCCCCCCGCCCCCAAAGTGCGGGGGGCGGGGCGGGGCAAGGCATTCCTCAGAGTTGGAATGGTTCCTTAAGCATTTACAAGATTGGAGTTTGCAGCTTGTCCAGTGGCAACTGTGGGCAGGGGAGGCACACAAACAAACCCCACAGCAAGGCAGATGGAGTGTCGACATGTGTCGAGGTGCATTCCAAAGGGCAGGGCACGACCGCCAATTCTGAAGGCTCTACACAAACTCTGGCCCTCGCTACTTCTACTGGTGGCGGAGGAGGTTGTATGAATTGCACAGCACACAGGATGTTTTGTCTATGTGGTGTTAAGCACCTTCCCTATAGGTCCTTGCTATCTCCTTCAATGGTCCATCTCTGTTTCATAGCAGATTAACAGAGTTGGAAGAGACCTTGTAGGTCATCTAGTCCAACCCCCTGCCCAAGCAGGAGAGCCATCACCATTTCTGATAGATGGCAGTCCAGTCTCTTCTTGAAAGCTTCCAGGGATGAAGCTCCCACAACTTCCAAAGGCAACTTCCTGTTCCATGGGTTGATTGTTCTCACTGTCAGAAAGTTCCTACTTATTTCTAAGTTGAGTCTCTCTTTGATCGGTTTCCACTCATTGTTCCTTGTCTGGCCTTTGGATGCTTTGGAAAATAGTTTGACCCCTTACTCTCTGTGGCAGCCCCTCAAATATTGGAAGACTGCAATCCTGTCTCCCCTGGTCCTTCTCTTCACTAGACTAGCCAGGCCCAGTTCCTGTAATCATTCTTCATATGCTATAACAGATTAACGGAGTTGGAAGGGACCTTGTAGGTCATCTAGTCCAACCAACCCCTGCCCAAGCAGGAGACCCTACACCATTTCTGACAGATGGCAGTCCAGTCTCATCCTGAAAGCTTCCAGGGATGAATCTCCCACAATTTCCAAAGGCAACTTCTGTTCCATGGGTTGATTGTTATCACTGTCAGAAAATTCCTCCTTATTTCCAGGTTGAACCTCTGCTTGTCCAGTTTCCATCCATGATTCCTTGTCTGGCCTTCAGAGTTTGTTTGTTTTTCAAAATCTGCACAGTCTTTGGTGTTTTCCCCCTTAGTCATTAAAAATGCATGTTGCCTCTTGCAGCCGTCTTCCAGACCAGATGATGGTTTCCCCTACTGTGACCCCAGGCCTGTGCTTCTCCACCCCTCCCCAAGGAATGTGCTGGTGCGGTGCGGTCAGTGAACTTTGGGGAAATGGACTCCCTATCCTGCCGCCTCATGATTGCTTGGTGTCTCCTCCGAGGACTTTCTCGGTCCTCCTGTCCTTTCTGGAGATGCCACAGGCAGAAGACTTCGACCTCAGAACCCAGTCCTTGGCACGGCTCCGTTCTTGAACAATATCTGTGGCATCAAGGGCATAGGCACCAATGTGCCCCATGACTGTTGCCCACAAGGATTTGATCATTTCTTTTAAATTCATAAACCTTTTGAATGTCAGGGCACATCATGTGCAAAAAAAGAAAGAACAAAAAGAAATATTAGCACATATACTAATAATGATAATAATAGTGTAAAAGAATAGTTTTAACTAGATTTCTCTTTATATTAGCTCATTTGTAATTTTGTTAATTACATTAGCATATTTATAATTATGGAATAGAATAGAATAGAATAGAATAACAGAGTTGGAAGGGACCTTGGAGGTCTTCTAGTCCAACCCCCTGCTTAGGCAGGAAACCCTACACCATTTGGACAAATGATTACCCAACATCTTCTTAAACACTTCCAGTATTGGAGCATTCACAACTTCTGGAGGCAAGCTGTTCCACTGATTAATTGTTCTCACTGTCAGGAAATTTCTCCTTAGTTCTAGGTTGCTTTGATTAGTTTCCACCCATTGCTTCTTGTTCTGCCTTCAGGTGCCTTGGAGAATAGTTTGACTCCCTCTTCTTTGTGGCAACCCCTGAGATATTGGAAGATTGCTTTCATGTCTCCCCTGGTCCTTCTTCTTTCCATTAGAGTAGACACACCCAGTTCCTGCAACCGTTCTTCATATGTTTTAGCCTTCAGTCCCCTAATCGTCTTGGTTGCTTTTCTCTGCACTCATAGAATAGAATAGAATAGAATAGAATAGAATAGAATAGAATAGAGCTGGAAGGGACCTTGGAGGCTTTCCAGTCCAACCCCCTGCTCAAGCAGGAGAACCTATAATATTTCAGACAAGTGGCTATCTAGTTTCTTCTTAAAACCTCCCATGATGGAGCAACCACAACTTCTGTTGGCAAGCTGTTCCCCTGGTTCATTGTTCTCACTGTTTGGAAATTTCTCCTTAATTCCAGGTTGCTTCTCTCTTTGGTTAGTTTCCATTCATTGTTTCTTGTATTCCCCTCTAGTGCTTTGGAGATTAATTTGTCCCCCTCTTTTTGTGGCAGCTGCCAAGCATCTGAATTTTGACCATGTGATCACAGGGATGCTGCAACTATCATAAGCATGAAAAACTAATCTTGTCACTGTTTTCAGTGCCGTTTTAGCTTCAAACAACCATTAAATGAGCTGTTGCAATTTGACATCTACCCAAACAGGTTGACGAATTGTACCGATTGTTGGAACAGTTTTAACCAAATTGATCCCTCTTGGTCATCATGAACGAAAGGTAGAAAATGTGCCGATGGAAAACTGTCCATAACTGCCCGCAACAGCTCCATTTTCTACCAACTAGTTCCCAGATACTCTTCAAGGATCTCCCCACATTCAAGAGATGACAAGGCAGGAGCGACCATCAGCAAGGCCTCCTGGTCCAGGAAGGGGCGCACAACTGGCACACAATGCGAAGCTGTTTGTAAGCTCTCCTGAATTATCTAGCCTATTGAGGTGCTCCAAGTCTATGTAGAAAGCAAACCATGTGTAATGGGTGGCTTCGCCCAGGGGTGTCCAAACCTGGGAACTTTAAGACGTTGAAGTCCACAAGTCTTAAAGTTCCCAAGTTTGGACACCGTTGGCTTAGCCAGTTTACCCCTTTCCCTTGGGATCTCCAGCTTTCAAAACTGGGCACTTGTTTTGTGTCAAGATCTCCGATGGCTTCCCAGAGGGTTACTGGTTTGTTTGCACAGACCGGCATGTGGCATTCCCTGGCACCTCGTATCGCAGTTAGCGGGATCCAATGCCCACCCCCCACCCGCACCTCCCTCTGAGTCCTTTGCAAGCAGCTCATGTCCCTTACAACTCGGCACAGATGGCTCGCTGATGGAGTGCCATTTCCTTGATAACTTCACCATAGTGCAGGCGTTGTTTAGTGTGTCAAATGCTAGATAACAGTGAAGGTGAGCTTCGCTTTGATACATTTCGGTGAATTGTGACGGAGAAAAGATATCGGTCTCCTCTTGCACAAGATCCTTGAAATAATGTGATTATTTCCCCATCCTTCTGCAAGATTCCTGTGCAAGAGAAAAGCGGGAGGGGGGAATGTCCATAGTCCTTAACTCAGAAGAACATGGAGTCCCTTGCTTTGCACTGGGAAGCGGTCCAGGGTTACAGTGTCTATTGCAGAGGGCATGTGAAAAGGAAGCATGTGACCAGGAATGACACACATATTTATTAACACGCCTGTTTGCTGGCAGCCCACATGCAGTTGCAGCAGAGAGGCGTTGTGTGCAGGATCAAGGCTCCCGCCCCCGCCTTTTCAGGGGGTCACAGCTGTGAGTCCCAAAGGACTGGTGCTGTCCCTGGGCTCACTGGCCAGTGCTTCATCCCACCCTCCTCCTCCTCCTCGCCTGCTTTTTAATCTCCCTCTTTGTCTCATCTTGTCATCTCCATGTCATTTCCTTGGCCTGCGTGTTCCCACACTGATTGGTGGCCTGATAGAAACCCTCCAGCGGGGTGTGGGTGGGGGAGAGAAGAACACCACAAACAGAGGTTTATCAAAGGGTGTTGGCCTTGCTTGATAGAAAATGTGCTTGCAAGTTGGTTTCTAACTCATCCTGTTGGCAGCCAACGGAGAACTTGTGGACAGCTGCTGCTGTGTGCTTCAGACAACGTGAGCCAAGTCAGTCCAACTCGCTGGTCACTCACATCAGCTGAAGGAAGGTCTCTTGGTTGCTGCCCTCAATAATAGCCAAGAGTTGGAGTTTTGGGCCCCACTGGGCTGCCATCTACTGTATGGGCTGATTTTGGGTGCTTTGGAGTTAATGTCAATTAAAGCACACGTCTCCAACCTTGGCAACTTTAAGACTTGTGGACTTCAACTCCCAGAATTCCTCCACCAGCTGCTGGCTGGAGAATTCTGGGATTTGAAGTCCACAAGTCTTCAAGTTGCCAAGTTTGAAGACCTCTGATCTAAGTGGAGAGATTGCAGAGGAAGGGATTACAAGAGAATAAATTATGCTGGCTGGGGAATTCTGGGAGTTGAAGTCCACAAGTCTTCAAGTTGCCAAGTTTGAAGACCTCTGTTCTAGTCCAATCTCATGCCCAGAGCAGGAGACCCCATCCCATCCCAGACTATACAATCTTTTCTTGAAAACCTCCAGTGATGGAACACCCAGAACTCTAGGAGACAAGTCGTTCCATGGACTGTTGTCACTGTCGATCAATTTCTCCTTCATTCTAAATTGCATCTTTCTTTAAGAAGGTTCCATCCATTGCTTCTTGTCCTCAGCTTTGCTGGCTGAGGAATTCTGGGAGCTGAAGTCCACAAATCTTAAAGTGGCCAAGGTTGGAGACCCCTGAATTTAAAGCATGTTATTTTCAGGACTGGAAAAGGGAGGTGTTTTTTTTTTTTTTCTTGCCCTATGAAACATCCTTCCTCCCAAGATTAGATGGTCTCCAACTTTGCTGTCTTTGCACAAACTCTAAAGACCTGAATATATTCCAGATGTGAGGGCTGGGTGGTTAACTGAGCCCCTGTGATGTATTTTTAGTTTATTCAATTGGTTTCCCCCGCCCCCTCTTGATGGCAACTATGGGCTGTATCATAGCTGTTGGGTTTTGTTGTTATTTTGTATGCTGTCTTGACCAGTGATTGGCCACCCAGAGTTGCTATAGCAAGAATTGGGCAGCAGTAAAAATCAAACGCATCACAAAGAATCAAAAAGCCAAGCTGTGGCCTTAAGGTAATCCATGTTCACAAGACATCAGAAGTGAATACTTAAATTTGTTACTGGAGAAATAAAGAATATCTAATATCTATTCTATTCTATTCTATTCTATTCTACTCTACTCTACTCTTAATTCCAATATCTATTCTATTCTTCATTCCAATATCTATTCTATTCTTCATTCCAATATCTATTCTATTGTATTCTTCATTCCAATATCTAGCAATAGCAATAGCAGTTAGACATATACCGCTTCATAGGGCTTTCAGCCCTCTCTAAGCGGTTTACAGAGTCAGCATATTGCCCCCAACAATCCGGGTCCTCATTTCACCCACCTTGAAAGGATGGAAGGCTGAGTCAACCTTGAGCCGGTGAGATTTGAACCGCTGAACTGCAGATAGCAGTCAGCTGAAGTGGCCTGCAGTACTGCACTCTACCCACTGCGCCACCTCGGCTCTATCTATTCTATTCTTCATTCCAATATCTATTCTATTCTTCATTCCAATATCTATTCTATTCTATTCTATTCTTCTTATTCCAATTATTTCATATTCTATTATTCCAATTATTTCCTATCGTATCCCATCCCATCCCCATTCTATTCTATGCACTGCTGTCTCAGGAATTTCTCTTAGAAACCTAAATCCAAATAGCCCCAAAGGGGCAGAGGCCATAAGCTCAAGCCAAAACCACAAGAGGAACTCCAAGTTATATAACTTTCTATAAGAAGGAGAGAGATAACCTAAAGGCAGAGAGGAAACAAGGCGCTCGGGAAGTTGGACAATTCTAAGATGCATCAGGGAACCAAGCCCAAAGCAAGACCAGCCCTGAGGTTATCTGGAAGTGGATTAAGAGGGTCTCATGAGAGACATCATTATCGCATTCATCACAACGTGGACCTTAATCTGAAGCTACAAGTCAAAAAGCTTCCGCCACACAGACTTCTTCGCTAAGGTCAATGGGAGACGCTATTTTTATTGGAGAGAGTTTCCGTCTGAAGAATTGCCTGGAGTTGACAGAGGAGACTGGCAGGCCTGAGAGCCCCATGTAAAAGATGGCTTCCAGGTCTAGAATGGGTTTCCCCAGTAGTGTATTAACCCCTAAGCAGACTAAGCATGTGCATACAGCACCAGGCCCAAAGGGACCACCACAAAGTTGAGAAAGAAAGAAAGAAAGAAAGAAAGAAAGAAAGAAAGAAAGAAAGAAAGAAAGAAAGAAAGAAAGAAAGAAAGAAACCCAATGAAGATTTGTACAGGGAAAAAAAAGTATTTTGCCTTTAACCCTCTGTGTTACTCTCGTTACAGGACACAATCTCCTGATGAAGGGGGGTGGCCGTCAGGCCTGTTACATTTAATGCTGTGGGAAAATGGGAAGATAATGACCTTGTTCCAAAGTTGAGCCTGACTTTCAAAATTCAAATTGTCCAGAGGGGATAAGAGTGCTGTTTGTCTCAACCTTGAAACAAAATCAAGGAGACCTTTGGCTCCGGGTGGCTTCAGTTGTTTTGAGCTTCTTATCCGGTTTCAATATGCTGATAAAAAAAAACAACAACCTATTTAATTCAGAAAGTGCTTTAACTGTGAATAACAAATGTCTCTCTGGCCTTTTATCTCTCCTTCCTGGTTGTTTTGTTATTCACCAATAATTACTTTAAATGGTACATCTGTTGTCATGACAACAGATTAAAAACCCTTTGTGAAAGTTCTGAAAGTAAGAGGAATCTTCTCTTCCCTCCCTCCCAATACAGGTAGGTATCTATCTACCCTCATTGTAATCTCATCAGGGGCTTCATCTTTAAGGCAAAGGTAAAGGTTCCCCTCGCACATATGTATTACTTGTTCCTGACTCTAGGGGGTGGTGCTCATCTCTGTTTCAAAGCCAAAGAGCCAGCAAGACGTCTCCGTGGTCATGTGGCTGGCATGACTCAATGCCAAATGCCACGGAACACAGTTACCTTCCCACCAAAGGTGGTTCCTATTTTTCTATTTGCATTTTTTACATGCTTTCGAACTGCTAGGTTGGCAGAAGCTGGGACAAGTAATGGGAGCTCACTCGGTTATGCGGCACTAGGGATTCGAACCGCCGAACTGCCGATCTTTCTGATCCACAAGCTCAGCATCTTAACCACTGCATCCCTATGCTTCATCTTTACCAAGAGATTAATATCCCCAATCATGGATTTTGAGTTTTATTATAGGAAGGAACAACATCTCAATCAGTTTGGGCTTTCTTGGATTTTCATTTTTACAAATCCCTTAAATTTATTTTCCCCTCAATTTGTCATCCTAGCCCAAGTGGGATTCATGCTATAGTTTAGGAAACATTCCCCCCCAAAACATGAATTTTTATTTGCGATATTGCTGATAGCACTATATAATTTAGAAACCTAAAGTCTCTTAAACGCTATGCATTTCTCTTCCAATTTTTCTTTTGTTTCTTCATTCCTCCCTTCCTTCCATGCCTTTCATACATGTTGGACTACAACTGCCACACCACGTGCAGGCTTAGAGTTCAACAGGTCTTGGGGATATCTGTCTGTGGAATGCGGAGTCCCTTCATATTCTCCATTCTCCTTTTTAATGAGAGGTAAGAGTTAAGAGAAAGTCACGGGAAAATGAAGCGGATGCTGTTTCCCTTCTGACAAAAGCTGGGCCCAGCTGCAAGAATGTGAAACTTCCAAGGTCAAGCAGAAGCAGCCATATAATTAGCAATGCCTGACATTCCAAATAATCTCAGGACAAAATCTTCCTCCTGAGGAAGAGGACTTCTTTGGATGTTACCTTGTTCTCCGAATGGGTGTTCGAAAAGTGGTGTTTCTTACGACTTGGCTACTTCTGGGGAGAAGTTACACTTTAGATCATTAAGATTGATGTCTTTATTCACCCACTTAGGAGCAAGTTCTTTGGAAGACAGTGAAACCTGCTAGCAAATAAGCATCTGCAGAACACAGACTGATGTTCATTCTTTATGGCCATTTTCACTCAACGGTGGTCTGAAGGCTTCCAAAATTCTTAAGAAGTATAGCTGGGAATTATGGAAGCACAAGTCCCATGAGATTGCTCCTCTGATGTAAACTTATTTCTTTATTAATGGAAGCCTTTTCTTGAGATGTTCAAGAAACCAAGAATAACAGAGTTGGAAGGGACCTTGTGGGTCTTCTAGTCCCATCCTTTACTCCAACAGGAGACCCTATATCATTCTGGACAAATGGTTGTCTAACCTCTTCTTAAAAACCTCCAGTATTGGAGCACCCACAACTTCTGGAGGGAAGGCATTCCACTGATTTAACTGTCTGGAAAGTTAAGCTAAGTTCCTCAGTTCTAAGTTGCTTCTCTCCTTGATTAGTTTCCATCCATTGCTTCTTGTCCTGCCTTCAGGTGCTTTGGAGAATAGGTTGATCCTCACTCTTTTTTATGGCAAACCCTAAAATATTGAAACACTGCTATCACGTCACCCCTAGTCCTGCGCTTCATTAAACTAGACATGCCCAATTTCTGCAATTATTCTAAAATAATAATAGAGTTGGAAGGGACATTGGAGGTTTTCTAGTCCAACCCCCTGCTTAGATAGGAAATGCTACACAACTTCAGACAAATGGTTATCCAACATCTTCTTAAAAACTTCCAGTGATGGAGCATTCACAATTTCTGGAGGCAAGTTGTTCCACTGATTAATTGTTTTCACTGTCAGGAAATTCCACCTTAGTTCCAGGTTGCTTCTTTCCTTGATCGGTTTCCACACATTGCTTCTTGTCCTACCCCCAGGAGCTTTGGAGATTAGCTTGACTCTCTCGGTATGTAGGTTCTCCTGCTCGAGCAGCGGGCTGAACTAGGTTCTTTCCAGCTCTATTCTATTCTATTCTCTTCTATTCTACTCTTTGTTGTGGCAGCCCCTGAGATATTAGAAGACTGCTATCACATTACCCTTAGTCCTTCTTTTCATTAAACTAGACATTCTGATCTATGTGAGGAAATGAGACTAGACTGCGTATTCTTGAGAGCCTGTTTTCCCCAAAGCAGACTTATTTATTAGGATCCTTGGTGTTATAAAAGGACTCTGCGCAGGCCCAGAAGAATTGGGGATGGGTTCAGATTTCTAAATGAGAACGATGGACAGAGGCCAACATTGCATGCTTAAGCACCAATAAAAAACATTTTGATTTGCCTGAAGAGTTTCCATTTGCTGATATTTCTGCGGTTGGGTTAGCTCTCTTCCCCCAATCTAAATTTATGGACAAATGGATTAGTCTGGTTTGTGCGTGTTTCTTTACCTTCCCACGGTGTTCTGAAAGGCCCCGCCCCCTTCTAATTCTCCATTCTTGACCAGTAATTGGTTTAAAATAAATCAATAAATAACATGCTATTCTCTGCATAATTTTCCATTCCTGAGTCTACTGGAAGGAAGTTGTTGCAATGAACAGGATGGAAAGCAATTAAAGAGACTTGCTTGCTGAGGTCTAAATTTAAATTTAGAAATTTAAAATTATGGGATCTCCTGCTTGAGCAGGGAGCAGAACTAGAAGACCTAGCAAAGTCCCTTCCAACTCATTCTTGGGGATTGTTGGAGGCAATAGGCTAGGATCATAGACAATAGACAGGAGGATAAAACATATGAAGAATGGTTGCAGGAACTGGGAATATGTCTAGTGTAATGAAAAGAAGGACTAGGGGAGACAGGATAGCAATATCTCAGGGGCTGCCTCAAAGAAGAGGAAGTCAAACTATTCTCCAAGGCACCTGAGGGCAGAACAAGAAGCAATGGGTGGAAACTAATCAAGGAGAGAAGCAACTTAGAACTGAGGAGAAATTTCCTGACAGTGAGAACAATTAATCAGTGGAACAACTTGCCTCCAGAAGTTGTGAATGCCCCAACACTGGAGAAGTTTTTAAGAAGATGTTGGATAACCATTTGTCTGAAGTGGTGTAGTGTTTCCTACCTAAGCAGGGTTTTTGGACTAGAAGACCTCCAAGGTCCCTTCCAACTCTGCTATTTTATTCTATTCTATTCTGTTCTATTCTATTCTCATTCTATTTTCTTTTCTAATTCTTTTCTTTTCTATTCTGTTCTAATTCTATTTTCTTTTCTTTCTTTTCTATTCTATTATATTCCATTCCATTCCCCGCCCCCCATAGTTCTTTGGCGCACGGAGAACCAATAATAGTTGCTGCAGCAAAAGTGCTTTTATAGCTTGACAGCGTCTCTGGTTCCCTGACCAAGGGAGAGTTGAGGGACCTGGGATGAATTACAGAGGCAGTTATTACCTTAATAACCCAGGAGTGGACTAGAGTGGAGGACAGCGAGGGAAAGCGATAAGGGTTTGTTGTAGGGACGTCCATTAGCAGCATTTAAAGAGAGGCAGGGAATGTCAGTTATAATCAGGGGAAATTATGAGGCTGAAAGCCTGCGCTGGGTCAGTGTGGTTTTGTGACAGGGATGTTGGCTGTGCAAAAGCTTTAGGCTGAAACTCACAAGGTGATTTTTAGCTTTATTTATTTTTATTTATTTCGTCAAGCATTTTATTAGATATCAGATATAAGTATAGACATGATTATGAATACATGAAATGAATACAAATACAAGGGAATATTAGGACAGGAATGGTAGGCACGATGGTGTGCTTATGCACGCAGACCTCTTGAGGTCGACAGTAGACAGTCTAACCCAGTGGTGTCCAAACGTGGGAACTTGAGGACTTGTGGACTCCAACTCCCAGAATTCCCCAGCTGGCATAATTTACTCTCTTGTAATCCCTTTCTCTGCGATCTCTCCACTTAGATCAGAGGTCTTCAAACTTGGCCACTTGAAGACTTGTGGACTTCAAATCCCAGAATTCTCCAGAATTCTCCAGCCAGCAGAGCAGGCTGGGGAATTCTGAGAGTTGAAGTCCACAAGTCTTAAAAGTTCCCAAGTTTGGACACCCCTGGTCTAAGGTTAAAGTTTTGGGGGTTTGGGGAAGAAGCCACAGAGTCAGGTAGAGCATGTCAGGCGTTGTCCACTCTATTGCTGAAATCATCTTTTCTGCAATCGAGTTTGGAGCAGTTTACCTTGAGTTTGTATCTATTGTGTGCTCGTGTGTTGTTGCGGTTGAAGCTCAAGTAGTCGTTGACAGGTAGGATGTTGTAGTAGATAATTTTATGTGCTACGCTTAGGTCAGACTGAAGGCAGCATAGTTCTAAATTGTCTAAGTCCAAAATTTGGAGCCTGGTGGCGTAAGGGATTCGGTTGCAAGCAGAGGAGTGGAGGACTCTTCTCGTGAAATATCTCTGGACTCTCACAATTGTATTAATGTCAGAACCAGCAAATACCAGAGGTGGTATTTGCCGGTTCTCCGAACTACTCAATTTTTCCGCTATCGGTTCTCCAGAACCTGCTGAATTTCACCCCTGCGTTGAATTTTTATGTTTAATATTTTAAAAAAAAAATAAAAAAAAGATTTCCCGTAAGAGGAATTGTATCTAGCTCTTATACCCCTTAAGGACTCCTGATTTCGGCAGGAGGCTGGACTAGAACACCTCCACAGTCCCTACCAAGCCTGTTATTCTCTTCTTCTGTTCTTTGAGTTATGTTTAGATATCCTCCTCCTTAACCTCACCCAGTTGGTGATAAGGAAATCACCTAAGAGGCTCTTCTCTCCCAAGAACTGCCCACACTAAGGAGTCAGTCCAGCGAAACTATGGAGAGAAAGTTGAGTTGTTGAGTGAGTTTTCTTAAAGTTGCCTTGTGCTCCAGATGGGGAAAAAAAGAAATAATAACAATCAGTTGCCTTGCTCCAAAGATATCCGCTCTCTCGCTCTGTGCTGAACGGTTACCGTCTCAAGTATGACATTCAGTGGTGACTGGGATTGTAACATTTCTGGAGTGGGGAAGTTGATGTGATTAAGGTCACAGCCTGAATACATTACTGCTCGCCCTGATTTAATTCTTTCCTACAGGTGCTAATTGTATGCTTTAAAGCAGAGGTGTCAAACTCAATTTCATTGAGAGGCCACATCAGGCTTGTGTTTGACATGCGGGGGGGGGCTGGTGTGGCATGGCTGGTGTGGGCGGGGCCAACTCCACATCACTCGTGTTGGGGGCAGTGGTGGGTTACGGATCCCATCGCAACGGTACGCTCCGATGGGGCTGGGAGTCCACCACATGCATGTGCACTGCGCACGCATGTGCACCCACTGCCCACAATGCTCCAGCTGCTTGACAGAGCATCGTACAGGTGCTGTACACTCTCTGTACATGCGCAAATGTCCTGGTTGGGTCAAATATAGGTAAGGAGGGCGAGCAGGTGGGCCCTTTGGAGCACTGTACCAGAACGGTACCTGGTGCTCCCAGCAGGCACCAATACACCTGTACCAGGGCGTACCGGACATAACCCACCACTGGTTGGGGGGCATCTATGGTGGCCCAAGTGCTGTACCAGTGAAGACAGGCTCCCAAGCTCCGTTTTCAGCTGCCACGTCTCCTGCAACCCTCTGCCAGCGAAAATAGAGCTCAGGAGGGACGCATGCAGCCTTCCCAAGTCCCACTTTCACTGGCAGAGGCACTGTGGGCCAATCTGCTGTTTCCAGGGTAGCCCAGGGGGCCACCTCTAAGCAGCCCATGGGCCAGATCCAGCCCTCACAGCCTTGAGTTCCACACTCCTGCTTTAAAGTGCCCCCAAATTTCTGTCTTAAGTTAAGCTTGAAGGAAGAATTGCAAATGGAGGATCTTAAAGTACTTTTCCTTCTTTTTGTTAATGCTTAAAAAGCAAACCCAGTAAATAAACACGATACAATGAAAATGGAAGCCAACAGAGATCAGAGTTTAAATTTAAAGAGTTAAAACAAGTGAACAATGTGTAAATATTTAGAACTGATTTAGATACTTTGGAACCGATGTCTCAGAAGGTTGCTACAACTTTGCAGCTCAGAGTCAGTGGTGGATTCCTACTGGTTCGAATTGGTTTGGATGAACTGATAGTGGTTGGTGGCCTTGGTCGCTGGAACTGGCAGCGACCCAGGCCTGCCACCCCCCTGAACCAGTTCTTTGGGCGGTGCCGGAGAATATTTATTAATATTCCTCTTTGGGAAATTGACTGTGTGTGTGTGTGTGTGTGTGTGTGTGTGAGGAGAGAGAGAGAGAGAGAGAGAGAGAGAGAGAGAGAGAGAGAGAAGAAAGAAAAGAGGGAGAGAAAAGGGAAAAGAGAAAGAGAAAGAAATGGAGAAATAGAGAAAGAAGGAAAGAGAAAGAGAGAGAGAGAAAGAAAGAGGGAGAGAGAAAAGAGGAGAGAGAGAAAGAGAGAGAAAGAAAGAGGGAGAGGGAAAAGAGACAGACAGAGAGAAAGAGAAAGAGAGAGAGAAAAGAGAGAGAGAAAGAGAGAAAGAAAGAGGGAGAGGGAAAAGAGGAGAGAAAGACAGAGAAAGAGGGAGAGAGAAAAGAGAAGAGATTGTTCTGTCCCTCCCTTCACGGCTCTTAACAAACGCAGGCAGACAAAACTTAAAAGGAAGTCTTTCTTTATCAGTTCTCAGTTCAAACTGGCTTCGAGCCCAGAAATAACATAAATACAAGTCTCCGACAAGAATGCAAAACAAAACTCTTACATCAATGCACTTTTTCCAAAGTCCTCACTAATCAGGGCTTACAGGGAACACCAAAGCACTTATCCAAGTGTAACAAGCAATGTTGTACAAATCAAGGCACGCACGAAGGAACGTATGTTGACTCCTGCAACTAGGGCATGGCAGTATCCAACCTTTTATCTCCAAACCTGCCTCCCACAAGCTCCAGCTGCATAATGAATCTTGATCCCGAAAAAACTCACAGCAGAAATCTGCTGAGTCACAACAGAGATATAGAGAGAAAAAGATTTAGATTTAGATTTAGATTTATTAACATTTGTATGCCGCCCACTCCCTCTGGGACTCTGGGCAGCTTACAGACAAGACAAAAAGAAACATATATTAAAACATTTAAAATAACGATACAAGTATTAAAATTTCACATCATGCATACTGTTAGAGTGGGGCTGGATACTAATCAACAGCCCCAGGCCTGCCAGAACAGCCAGGTCTTAGTGGCTCTACGGAAGGTCGGAAGAATAGTAAGGGTCCGGATCTCTATGGGTAGATCGTTCCATAGGGCCAGAGCAGCTACAGAGAAGGCCCTCCCCTGGGGAGCCGCCAACCGACATTGACCGGCCGACGGCACCCGGAGGAGGTCCAATCTGTGTGATTTTATTGGTTGTTGGCAGGTAATGGCAGGAGGCGGTCTCTCAGGTAGCCAGGTCCTAAACCATGTAGGGCTTTAAAAGTAACGACTAGCACCTTGAAGCGCGTCCGGAGACCAATGGGGAGCCAGTGCAGCTCGCGGAGGATAGGTGTAACATGGGTATATCTAGGTACACCCAATATCGCTCGTGCGGCTGCATTCTGGACCAACTGCAGTCTTCGAACACTCTTCAGGGGCAGCCCCATGTAGAGCGCATTACAGTAATCCAGTCTTGAGGTGACGAGGGCATGAGTGACCATCCGAAGGGCCTCCTGGTCCAGATAGGGCCGCAACTGGTCCACCAGGCGAACCTGGACAAAGGCCCCCCTGGTCACAGCCAACAAATGATGTTTTAACATCAGCTGTGGGTCCAGGAGGACACCCAAATTGCGGACCCTCTCTGAGGGGTGTATAATTTCACCCCCTAGGTTAAGAGGTGGAATGACTGGACAATCCTTGGGAGGGAGCATCAATAGCCACATGGTCTTGTCGGGATTGAGTGCAAGCTTGTTCGCTCCCTTCCAGACCCTGACAGCCTCCAGGCACTGGCACATCACTTCCACTGCTTCACTGAGTTGGCACGGGGCGGATAGATACAGTTGCGTATCGTCCGCGTATTGGTGATATTTAATCCCGTGCTGGCGTATGATGTCACCCAGCGGCTTCATGTAGATATTAAATAGGAGGGGGGACAGGACCGAACCCTGCGGCACCCCATATTTGAGGGGCCTAGGGGTCAATCTCTGCCCTCCAACCAACACCGACTGTGACCTGTCCGAGAGGTAGGAGGAGAATCACCGTAGGATGGTGCCTCCCACTCCCACCTCCCGTAACCATCGCAGAAGGATACCATGGTCGATGGTATTGAAGGCCGCTGAGAGGTCAAGAAGTACTAGGATAGAGGAATGTCCTCTATCCCTGGCCCGCCAGAGATCATCGATCAGGGCAACCAAAGCAGTTTTGGTGCCGTAACCAGGCCTGAAACCCGACTGAACGGGATCCAGATAATCTGTTTCATCCAACGTCCGTCGGAGTTGAAAGGCCACCACCTTCTCAACAACCTTCCCTATGAAAGGGAGGTTGGAGACTGGACAATAGTTGTTCAAGATGGCTGGGTCCAGGGAAGGCTTCTTAAGGAGGGATCTCACCACTGCATGCTTTAGAGGGTGCGGGAAGGATCCCTCCCGAAGCGAGGGGTTAACAATCCTCTGGAGCCAGCCATGTGTCACCTCCCTGCTGGTCAAGACCAGCCAGGAGGGGCATGGGTCCAGTATACAGGTGGCGGCACTCACCGCTCCCATGGCCTTGTCCACATCCTCAGGAGCGACAAGTTGAAACTCGTTCCATAAAATCCGACCAAGACCTTCCCCCGGTGCCTCGGCTGGTACCATCCAAGTGGAGTCCAGGTCTGTCCGAATCCGAGCGATTTTATCCGACAGAAACTGAATAAATTCCTCAGCTCTACCCTACAGAGGGTCGTCCGCGTCCCTCCCTTTCAAGAGGGAGCGGGCTATCCTAAACAGGGCGGCTGGGTGCGATTCTGCGGATGCAATAGGAGCGGAAAAATGCGCACATTTTGCCGCCCGTATCACCACTAGATAAGTCCTAATAAAGCTCAATTGTGATTCGGTTGGATTCAGAGTTACTAGCCCTCCAGCGTCACTCAAGGTGTCTCTTTTGGCGCTTCATCTCCCGGAGTTCCTCAGTGAACCAATGAGCCCTCCTGGATCCACTGCCGTGGAGAGGCCATAAAGGCACAATCTGGTTTAGAGCCTCTGACGCCGCTGTATTCCAAGCAGCGACCAAGGACTCCGCCGGACTGTGGGCGAGAGAGTCAGGTATCTCACCAAGCGCCGTCTGAAATCCCATAGGGTCCATCAGGCGCCTGGGGTGGAACCACCTAATCGGTTCCCCCTCCCTACAGTGGGGGATTGGTTTCCGAAAGTCAAGCCTCAGTAGGAAGTGATCAGACCATGACAAGGGCAAGGTCTTAATGCCCTTCAAATCTAGATCACGTCTCCACTGCTCTGAGAGAAATACGAGGTCAAGCGTGTGACCCGCTGTATGAGTCAGACCCTGAATTACCTGGGTCAAGTCCATGGCTGTCATGGAAGCCATGAACTCCTGTGCCCCATCAGAGCGTTCGCCGAGTGACGGCAAGTTGAAATCCCCCAGCACTATAAGCCTGGGGAACTCAATCGCCAGCTCGGCTACTGACTCTAGGAGCACAGGCAGGGCTGTTGTAACGCTGTTGGGAGGTAGGTACATTAGCAACAAACCCATTTGACCCCCAAGGTCCAACTTCACCAGCAGGGACTCACACCAGACAAGCTCCGGAGCAGGGATCCTACGAGGAACTAATGACCTTCGGATGATGACTGCCACTCCCCCACCCCTTTCTGGTGTCGTGGCTGGTGGAGCACCTGAAACCCTTCTGGGCACATTTCAGTGAGGGGGACTCCTCCCTCATGGCCCAGCCAGGTTTCAGTAATACATGCCAGGTCTGCCCCCTCGTCTAATATTAGGTCCCGGACGAGGGGAGCTTTGTGAACTACAGACCTGGCATTTAGCAACAGCAGCCTGAGACCAGGGCCCTGATGACTCTCACCATCTGGTCCTGGAGTGGAGCTAACAGGGCCGGAAGGAGGGATCGCTGTGACATAGCGGACCCTCCTTCCCCGGTAATGGCTAGCCCTGAAGCTCCCGTCGTACCTGCCCCTCCCAGTCATGATGCTCTGGCCCACCCCCGTGCCCATAGACCCCCCTCTATTTCCCAAGGCCCCCATTCTTCCCGGCAGGCCATTCAAACCAGACATTCCGGGTTGAGAGGTGAAACCGGGCCCCCATCTACTTCTGCTTCTGCACTCAGTGGAGGGGGCTCCGGGCCACGCTCTCAGTCCCCTCATACGCAACAAGCAAGCATTCCCCACATACATACCCCACTATAGTTAAAAAGTACAACAATACAATAAAAAATAGGATTACACTAATTTAAAGAAAGTGGGATCATTCACTCACTGACATACAGATGCCTATCACATACGAAAGGAGGGAGGGTTGTGCAAATATTAAAATTGATGTTGATATTGTGCAAGTGAGTCTGTAAGTTCAAGGGGCGGAAACACAAGATCAAGTCAAAGCCATGAGATGTAAACGGAGTAATGTGTCTTCTTCCCAGATCGCGTAGTAGGAGAAAGTAAAAGTCTAGGTGGCTAAAATAAGGTTCCTGAGATAGCGGTGGGTGGTAATGGTCATGGCAGAGAAATAAGGTCGCAAAACTGGGAGTCCAAGGGTCCAGGTCCATAAGCATGAGCAGGGAGAGCCAGATAGAATAGATGGTAAGGAGGGAAGCCCCCCCCCCCCAGCCACAGAAAAGGGCAAAAATGGGAGGCCACACCGCAGAGAGAAGTCCGGTCCAATGGAGGAGGTGGGCGCCCAAAGGGGCAGCAGCAATAGCAAGCCAAAACAGCTGCCCACCTCTGTCCGGTGCCACATAAACTAGCCATCCCACTCCTTGAAGACAGAGGACAAGCTGGTCTAATTTCGCAGGCTCCACGGGGTCTCCCAATCACAATAGACTGAGATAGAGGCTGCTGCAGATCGAAATACACTGAGGGGGGGGGGCTTGGCAGGGCCGTGGGGGCAGCCACAAGCCAGCCGCCCGATCTTCTTCGGCGCCATCCGGGCCAACCACCCCCTCGCATATTGTGATGTGCATGTACACACAGTGTGCATCAAGCATGTGCAGGCGCGCATCCATGAGCGAAATGGTAGTAGTGACTGCCGGAACCCTGTCCTGCTCTAAGTGGGTTTGTAAATATTTAGAAGGTATGACAAGAGATTATTTTGATTTGCATTTGATTATTCAACTCTGACCTCCTTCTGGTGAAAAGGTCTCTTTTTTAAAAAGAAAAAGAAAAGAAAGAAATTGGCCCCTCTTCAAGAATTAACTATAATAAAAATTCTTCCACTCCTGTAAAATGGCAACGCAATTCTTCCTAGAGGGTTTCAATTTGTCCAGACAAATTCTCCTGCTTGCTAGCTAAACCCCGTTAATTCTTCACTCAGGTTGAAAGGTTTGGAGGAAAATGGAAAAAGTCAACAACTCCCTTGAATTATTCATGCCAAGGTAGCTTTGAATTCTGCTCCATTTTCCCATTATGTAGAAAATGGTGCAAATCCCCCATCCCAAATCTGTTCTGCTTTGTTGTTAACAACAAAGAAAATCTATGCACCAATTACCAAAGGGCAACATTTACAGCTGTTGCAAAGAGCCTGCAAAAAAACTTAGGTGGTAACCAAATAGGATCAGGTTTGAGCAGGTCCCGTACTTTGGAATATCGGAGGATTATTTTCCTTGCCAATCGACCATTCTTTGTTGCCTTTTCACTCAACCAGAGGTCACAACGCACCGTCCATAATTAAAGCTTTGAAGGAGGCAGCGGAGGAGGTATAATGCGGGAACCTCGCTAGGCCCTTATGGAAGTGCAAATCTGTCAGAAATGGCTCAATCGAAATTTGCACTCAATGCTGAACACAGTTTTGAATCGGGAGGCAGAAATGGTTCCCGATGAAGGTTCCCTCGAGTTTCACGACTTTTGGCGTGTGGCCTAAATTAATATTCCTCTCTTTGTGTGTGTGCATGCGTGTGTGTGTGTGTGTGTGAGAGAGAGAGAGAGAGAGAGAAGGAGAGAGAAAGAAAAGAAGAGAGAAAGAAAGAGGGAAAGAGAGAAAAGAGAGAAAGAGATAAGAGAGAAAGAAAGAGAAAGAAAGAGAGAGAGAAAAAAGAAAGGGAGAAGTGAGAAAGAAAGAGAGAGAAAGGAAGGAGAGAAGGGAAAGAGAAAGAAAGGGAGAGAGAGAGAGAAAAGAGAAGAGAGAGAGAGAGAGAGGGAAAGAGAGAGAGAAGAGAGAGAGAGAAGAGAGAGCACACTCTAAAAAAATTTTATTTGATTGTTTCAGGTGTCTTTTGCAGAGTTTCTTGGAAATCGAGTTGCAATGAATGCATTTGCTTCCCACTCTTGTGTACCTTTGGGGTCTGGAGAGCAGAGCTTTCCATCTATTATTTCTTGTCCTGCCTTCAGATGCTTTGCAGAATAGGTTGACTTTTCTTTGTGGGCAACCCCTCAAACATTGGAAGACCCTAACCCTAATCCTTCTCTTCCAAAGGCTAGACATACCTAGTTCCCTCAACCGTTCATCATATGATTTAGTCTCCAAAGTCTTTATAGCAACAAGATTGGCGGCAAACAAATGTAATCAATAAAATAATCTTTGGTGCCCTTCTCTGCACTCTTTCTAGGGTCTCCACATCTGTTCTGAATCGTAACAACCAGAACTGGATAAAGTATTTTAGAGCTGGATAGAGCTCTAAAATAGAGCTGAAAGGGACCTTGGAGGTCTTCTAGTCCAACCCCATGCTTAGGCAGAAAACCCTACACCACTTCAGACAAATGAATACCCAACATCTTCTTAAAAATGTCCAGTGTTGGAGCATTCACAACTTCTGGAGGAAAGTTGTTCCAATGATTAATTGTTCTAACTGTCAGGAAATTTCCCCTTAGTTCTAAGCTGCTTCTCTCCCTGATTAGTTTCCACCCATTGCTTCTTGTCCAGCCCTCAGGTGCTTTGGAGAATAGTTTGACTCCCTCTTCTTTGTGGCAACCCCTCAAATATTGGAACGCTGCTATCATGTCACCCCTAGTCCTTCTTTTCATTAAACTACATATACTAGTTTTAAGCATAAAGACTTGTCACCGTGCTGCGCTTTAATGCCTTCCTTTCAGTTTTCCTGGAAAGCAGGTGACAAAACATACCTTTGTCCCTAGCTCTGTCCTTCTACCTTTTCTCTGAGCCTGTCACTCACGTCCTGTGCAACCCGTCCCTGTTGCTTTGCTACCTGTGTCACCCACCTTACGCCTCTTCAAAGGAAAACAGCCAGAGAACCTGTTGCATTTTACATGCCTTTTCTTCTTATGAGATTACAAGAGGGCCGTTCTCCGAAAGGGAGCCAGGGACGCTGTCAATCTAATTCTTCATCAGGTGGGCGTTGGATCTATGGCTTGCTTGTGTTTTTTTCCGATTGGTTGGTCCAATGAAACCAGATGCTGGCAATACATTGGAAAAAATAAAAACATCTTTCTTTCGATCATAGAGTGCAGCTTCGGCTGAATTATGAAGATAGCAGCAAAGGCTATGAAGAGACTTTAATTAAAGATGGCTTTATTTGTGTTTCATCTCTAACTTTATTTATGCCAACGATATAAGGTTTAAAAGATTGACTCTGCCTGTTCAGATGGGTTTTTCATTTCTTTTTATATATTTATTATTGGTTTTTTTTCTTTGTATACAATATGTACTTAAAGAACAATTTGGGTCATTTTGTTTACATCTTAAGCTCCTAATTTATATCTCTGTTGTCCAACCATTGATAAAACAAGTCCCAAGTCTGAAAGCATTCTGTGTCTTCTTTTCCCAGGCACCAGCACTGGTCCACGGCATGTCAGAACCAGGCCACACAAACAAGCGAGGCCCCATCCATGGGATGCAGGCAGCATGCAAAGCCACGGCCCCTGCGGTCTGTGAAATACACCTTTCTCCACATAACCGATCCCTGGTGCCCAAAAGGTTGGGGGACACTTCTCTAGAGATCCCTAATTTATAGTCTGCACACCTAGCTTTCAGCCTTCAAGGTCACATCTGTTGTTTCTTCCATTTATATTTTAACGTTCCTTTTTATGCACTTGGAATCCTGCATCCAGTTTTGGTCGCTGCAATATTAGAAAAATGTGGAGACTCTAGAAAGAGTGCAAGAGAAGAAACAACAAGGATGATTAGGGGATTGGAGGCTAAAACATAGGAAGAACGGTTGCAGGAACTGGGCCTGGCTAGTCTAGTGAAGAGAAGCATCAGAGCTGACATGATAGCAGTCTTCCAGTATTTGAGGGGCTGCCACAAAGAAGAGGGGGTCAAATTATTCTCCAAAGCACCTGAAGGCAGGACAAAAAGCAACGGATGGAAACTAATCAAGGAGAGAAGCATCCTGGAAGTGAGGAGAAATTTCCTAACAGTGAGGACAATTAACCTGTGGAACAGCTTGCCATCAGAAGTTGTGGATGCTCCAACACTGGGAGTTTTTAAGAAGAGATTGGACAGCCATTGGTCTGGAATGGTAAAAAGTCTTTTGCTTGAGCAAGGAGTTGGACTAGAAGACCTCCAGGGTCCCTTCCAACTCGATTATTCTGTTACATTGCAAAACAACTCAAAAGAAGAAAGAGGAAAAGAACAGTCTTAATATATTTGGAATTTATGACCTTCAATCTGAAAAGATTCCCATCCTCCAGCAGTGGCCCAGTGCAATCCATATACAGGATTTTTTTTGCAGGCTGTTGAAGTCAAACGCCTACAGGATGAAAACCTGAGAAAACAGTTATTGTCTTACTGGTGGAGGAAAAACATATATGACTCATACCGTTTTCTTTGCATTTGCAGTTTGGAAGATTGGAAATAAATTTGCTTCGACAAATGTGGTGATGGCAGATATCACAGGGACTGTCTTGTCTTAATGGCTGGCATGCCCAATTTCATCCAAGGCTTTTATTTTATTATCCTTCTTCATTTGGCATTGAGGGGAGTAGAACTGATTTTAACTGTGTGGAACCCATTGTTTTCGCTGCAGATCTCAACAATTTTATTTCCCTCTTTTATAACTTAAAGGGGCGGGGGAGTTTCCTGAATATTGCTGTCCTGAAGGTAGTGTACGTAATTGCCTGGGAAATCTGATTTTATATTAGCATCTACATTGGAGGTCATGGAGATATATTGGATGATGACCCCCATCATTTGGATAAGTTCAGAACCATGAATGCGAAATGTGCATTCAAGGGAGGGGGGGGAAGATATATACTGTACATAAGAGGTGGGATTCAGTCAGTTCTGACAGGTTCTGGAGAATTAGTAGTGGAAATTTTGAGTAGTTCGGAGAACCAGCAAAGAGGCTGGCCTCGCCCCTGCTGCTTCCCAGCTGATCTTCTTTTGTTGTCCTAAAGAGGAGAACGGAGCTGGAAAGCAGGTTAATGGGTTGGGGAGGGAATGAGGATTTTGCAGTATCCTTCCCCTACCATGCCCACAAAGCCATGCCCACAAAGCCATGCCCACAAAGCCATGCCCATGGAACAGGTAGTAAAAAAAATTGAATCGCACCGCTGCTGTAAATTTAAAGATTTAGAGAAAATGTCAGATAAAGAGAAGAGGTTTGAAATACAAAATATTTTGAACATATATAGTCGTGATGGCGAACCAGAGGTGGCACGCAGAGCCCTCTCTATGGCACGCACACTGTTGTCAGCTGCTCTTCTGGTTTCCAGCAGCTGATTTTTGTGGACACCCGAGTGCTAGAAAATGGCCTGAAAATGGCCCCCCAAATGATCAAAAAACAGGCCTTTCCTTGGGTTGTTTTCAAGCCATTTTGGGCCATTTTAGGGGCTGAAAATAGCCACAAAACAGCCTGAAAACAGCCCAAAAAAACAGCCAAAAATGCCCAAAAAACAGGCATTCGCAAGCTGTCCAGATGGTCTTTGGGTTTCTGGTGCTCCATTGCACACACACACATGCACATGCTCGTACATGCATTCCAGTTTGGGCACTCGATACATTGCTATCCCTGATATATTGAATTGAAACGTGGCTGGCTGTGGAAATTCTGGGAGTTGATGTTGTATAAAGTTAGCCCCCACCTCTCTTCTGGAAGAATGAAATATTTAAAAAGCCAGAATATTATATTTCCCTAAAGGAGAAACATGTTTTTAGAGACAGAAAGCAGCCTCCAAGTCTTCTTTAATAGTCCCAGCAGGACTGGGCCAGCCTATCTACAAGACAAAAGACCTTCAGCTCCAGGGTGATGGGGTTAAGACATGGCCCTCCAGGATTTAAGAGGACAATATTGGCAAACCTTTTTGGCACCAAGTGCCAAAATGGGAACATGTGTTGGGAAACTGGAAGAGCAGCCACCCGGTGCGCATGCATGTGCCAGGAAGATGATCTTCCACTTTCCAGCATGCACATGCACACTGGCCGCCTGTCCTTCCAGTTTCTGGCAAGCAGGCGCACGTCAAAAGCAGCTGGCCAGTGCGCATGCACATGCCAGGAAGATGATCTTCCGCTTTCTGGCATGTGCATGCGCACTGGCCAGCTGCTCTTCATGCATGCATATGCCAGAAAGCGGAAGATCATCTTCCTGGCATGTGCATGCATGAAGAGCAGCTGGCCGGTGTGCATGCACACACCGGAATATCATCTTCCCAGTGCATGCATGTGCGCCTGGCAGCTGCTTTTCTGGTTTCCAGTGCTCCCACACACGTGAAAACCAGCTGGCTGGTGCGCCGGAACCTGGAAGAGCAACAGGTGACAACTCGCGTGCCTGGAGCAATGGCTCTGCGTGCCACTTCTGGCACACGTGCCATAGATTCGCCATCACAGTTATAGGGTTATCTAGCACCAGGGCTCACTACATTGCAGAACCTGCTAAGGTGACCCTCCAAATCTCAACCAAACTTGACTCAGACAAACATGACCCCTGCATGGGGTCTATGGGAGTCTGACACAGGCAATGGAATGTATGTTCTTGCACAGGAACAGGAAGCTCAAGTTCAAAGCCCAAGAGTAGGTATCCTCCATTTTTCCACTGTCTTTCTTCTGGCTCGGAACTGAACCCAGATGGATATTTCTTCCAACGAAGGACACGTGGTGTCCTAAAGTTGCCAAGGTTGAGAAAAGCACTGGTTTAATCTGATACACACAATTCATATTAAAACGAGGTGGCTGAAAATGCATGACTTCCGAAGCAAGTTCCCTTGGGAACAGAGCAGCGTCCTTTCTTTCAGCTTTGTCACTCCTCCTCTTATAGGCTCCCTGGTTGGGGAAAAATAAATGCTGAGTTTTAGCCAAGCAGTGAACCTGGGTGAGCAGTGCCCCTTACATTCTTATTACTTTGCTCTCCTCATCTGTATATAAAGTGTGTAAGAGTGTGCATGTACTAAACAAGGCTTCCCAAGACCATGAAGCAAACTCCCAGCAAAATCCCCTTTTATTCATTTGCTGTGAATTCTGCTCATTTGCATCCAGCAAAGTCTTTCGAGGGAGGATTTACAGTCACAGACCTTATCTGGCTTGGAGAGCTTCCAGGCTGAGATCTGCAAAACTTGGCAAGGAGTCTCCGAGAGTCACAAACCAATGAAGCGAACTAATGGTCTCCTGCAAACTCCACTCCCCTTTTGCTCCTCTTTTATTTCCTCTGGAAGGGGCCATTCATCATCCACCTGTGGCCTTACTCCCAAGTCGACCCCTGTTCTTTAGCTGTTCCTTTTGTCTGGCAACTCTGCGCATGCGCATACTGGGAACAGGCTCCAGCTGTTCTTCTGCCCCACTGATGTCTGACTCTGAAGGCAGCTGAGAACTGGCCTATGGCTCTGGCCCCCTCTCTGCCTTGTGCTTTCTCTCCTCTTTTATTTCCTATGGAAGGGGCCAATCACACTTCATGCTCTCGGAAAGCCTCCATCTTCTACCTCCCTTATGTCCGACTCTGAAGGCGGCTGATAACTGGCAGATGGCTCTGGCCCCCTCTCTGCCTCCGACACAGAGCCCTCATCAGAACCTTCTCCAGACTCCAGGACTGGCTCATGTTCCCCTCCAACCTCCTCACTGTCCGAATCTGCTGCCAACTCCACTGGTCACTGGTGGGCCACAACAGTGTGTGGCAGTGGTGGGTTTCAAAAATTTTTGGAACCTACTCTGTGGGTGTGGCCTGCTTTTGGGGAGTGGCTTGCCAGCCATGTGACCAGGTGGGAGTGGCTTGCCGGTCATGTGACCGAGTGCGAGTGGCTTGGCAGTCATGTAACCGGATGGGAGCGGCCAAGACAATGTCACTGAATTCTTTGCCCCAATCAATGATCTACAAAAAGAAGATATAAAAAAGGAAATTTATTGTTTTGTGCACTTACTACTTAAATAAGATTAAAATAAGTACACAAAACAATAAAAGGGCTACTTACAGAAGGTAAGTAGCTTACTACTTATTACTTGTATTTCAAAGGGAATAAATACATATTTAATTTTACACATGTTAACAGCTGTTGGAATTGTGTTTGCACAACAGTGGAAAAATCAAAGATATTAATATGAATAAATATTAGAATGTGCAGGAATGAATAAATTGACAATTAAAATCAAGAAGGCTTCAAATACTTTTTCACATGGGATTTGTTTTATCAATTGCTAAGAGAAACAGCAATTAGAAATCTAAAAGTATGAAAGAAAACACCAATTATGTATCCTTAGGTCACTAAAATGTATAAGAAAATATTATTAGTACTTGATCATTATTAATGTGTAGATAACTGCGGGACATTACACACACACACACACACACACACACACACACACACACACAAACTATGACAGTGCTAGGAAAACACCAAAAAATAACAATTTACCCCCAAAAGACTGCAGATGAAACCAGTTTTTTTCCTAACCCTAAGAACAGGAAAGACAAAGCCACTGGAATAAAAACCATCATGGCATTGTGGGAAATGATAAAGGATAGTGCCAGGAAGCTCACAGAACCAGCAACCACCTCACAATTACCTAAACAACCAGGTATCACACAGAAACACACAGAATCACTCACACCCTCGTCACCTCAAGACTGGATTACTGTAACGCGCTCTACATATATATAAATAGCTGTCAAGCAGGGAAGGTGCTGAATCGCCTGTAAATAGTTACCTGAATAAACCGTTCTCGTTCTGGCAGTTCTGGTTCCAGTCTCGTCCTTCTGCCGATCCACAAAACTGGCGACGAAGGTGGGATCACGGTGATTCCATTGATCAGTGCCTAGGACGAACGAGAAGACCCTCAGCCGTGATGCCGCACAGTCCGCGGAGTTTCCTCATTTCTCATTCTCATTTCGCCTCATGCCTTTTGGCCTGGAGATGGCCGCTCTGCCAACATTCGTTCCGTTTGGAACCTCCGGTGAGTCGTGGGCCGGGTTCCTCGAGTGCTTTGAGTGCTACCTAATAGCCTCAAAAAACTACAACCTGTCTCCTGAGGAGAAGTGCAGCTTTTTCCTCAGCTGCTGTGGCCCGGCTATGTTTGCCTCAGCAAGAGCTCTGGCTTCTCCTCGGCTGGTTTACCAGCTCATCTGGGAAACGTTGATGGCCAAACTGAAAAATCATTATGCTCCCACCCCCTCATGGTTCGCCCGCCACTACACTTTCCACCAATGTGTGCAGAAACCGGTTGAGTCAGTCAGTCAATTCCTGAAGTCATTGCGCGTAGTGGCAATTCAATGTGACTTTGGGGACCTGGAAGACAACCTTGTGGAGCAGTTTGTCTGTGGCATCAAGGACATTCGCCTCAGACGTCGTCTTTTGGCACACCCGGAGGTCACCCTGCAGCAGGCCATGGACGAAGCCAGAGCTGCCGAGCTCTCGGAACAGTCCACGGCCGACATGCAGAGGCTTCAACCTCTCTCTCCTCCTCTTCCTCCTGCTGCTGCTCGTGCCTGCCTCGTCAATGAGCTAGTGCCATTTGATGAGCCCGGCTACGATCAAGTGGCCCAGCTCTGAGCTCAGCCTAGGCGGCCTCTGCCACAGCCTGCCATTCCTGCTGTTTCTGCTTGTGTGGGCTGCGGGGGCAAGCATAGCCGCTCCACATGCCCCTTCAAGGGCTCCGCGTGCCGCCATTGCGGCAAGAAAGGTCAGCACAGGTCTGCCGCGCCTCACTGCCAGTTCCCTCCTTCCTGCAGCTGCCGGCCGCTCCGCAGCATCAACAAACACCGCCAACTGGATCGTCGGCCTCTGCGACGGGCTGAAGACTGCTACGCAGTGACCCTGCCCGAAGACCTTGGGGAGACTGTCAGCCAGACTCTGTGGGGATGAAGAAGATCTCTGCTGCCCTTAGCCTAGAAGGTCAGCCCTGCAGCATGGAAGTGGACTCTGGCTCCTCCCGCTCCCTACTGTCCTGGTCTACCTTCGCCCGATTGTGCCCCCGAGTTAGCCGTGACCAGCTGCAGCCAGCTGACATGTCCCTCAGAGACTACCAGGGGACTCTTATTCCCACCCTGGGTTGTTTCCCTATCTGGGTTGACTATGGAGAATTTCATGGCCGCCTGCCTGTACTGATTGTACAAAAGCCCCTGCCTGCCCTGTTGGGGTTAGATTGGTTTCCTCCCCTGGGGTTGTCTATTGTCTATTGTCTATGGGGAGGGGCAGGTACGGTGGGAACTGCAGTGCTAGCCATTACCGGGGAAGGAGGATTCGCTATGTCACAGCGATCCCTCCTTCAGGGCCTGTTAGTTCCACTCCAGGACCAGATGGCAAGAGTTGTCAGGGCCCTGGTCTCAGGCTGCTGTTGCTAAATGCCAGGTCTGTGGTTCACAAAACTCCCCTCGTCCAGGACCTATTATTAGATGAGGGGGCAGACCTGGCATGTATTACTGAAACCTGGTTGGGCCCGGAGGGAGGAGTCCCCCTTACTGAAATGTGTCCAGAAGGGTTTCAGGTGCTCCATCAGCCACGACCCCAAGGAAGGGGTGGGGGAGTGGCCGTCATCATCCGAAGGTCATTAGTTCCTCGTAGGATCCCTGCTCCGGAGCTTGTCGGGTGTGAGTCCCTGTTGGTGAAGTTGGACCTTGAGGGTCAAGTGAGCTTGTTGTTAACGTACCTACCTCCCAACAGCGTTGCAACAGCCCTCCCCTCGCTCCTCGAGTCAGTAGCCGAACTGGCGGTAGAGTTCCCCAGGCTTATGGTGCTGGGGGATTTCAACCTGCCTTCGCTTAGTGAACACTCTGATGGGGTGCAGGAGTTCATGGCTTCCATGACAGCCATGGACTTGACCCAAGTAATCCGGGATCCGACTCACTCAGCAGGTCACACACTTAACCTCGTATTCCTCTCAGAGCAGTGGAGATGTGATCTAGATTTGAAGGGCATTAAGATCTTGCCCTTGTCATGGTCTGATCACTTCCTATTGAGGCTTGACTTTCGGAAGCCAATCCCCCACTGTAGGGAGGGGGAACCGATTAGGTGGTTCCGCCCCAGACGCCTGATGGACCCTATGGGATTTCAGACGGCGCTTGGAGAAATACCTGTCGCTCTTGCCCACAGTCCGGTAGAGTCCTTAGTCGCTGCTTGGAATACAGTGGCAGCGGGGGCTCTAGACTGGATTGCACCTTTACGGCCTCTCTGAGGCAGTGGATATAGGAGGGTTATTTGGTTTACCGAGGAACTCCGGGAGATGAAGCGCCAAAAGAGATGCCTAGAGCGCCGCTGGAGGGTTAGTAACTCTGAATCTGACCGAGCACTGATGAGAGCCTATATCAGGACCTATCTCGTGGCAATACGGGCGGTGAAATGTGCACATTTTTCCGCTCTTATTGCGTCCGCTGAATCGTGCCCAGCCGCCTTGTTTAGAATAGCCCGCTCCCTCTTGAAAGAGAAGGATGCGGACGACCCTTTGCAGGGTAGAGCTGAGGAATTTGTTCAGTTTCTAACGGATAAAGTCGCTCGGATTTGGATGGATCTGGACTCCAATTGCACGGTACCAGCCGAGGTACCGGGGGAAGGTCTTGAGCGGATTTTATGGAGCGAGTTTCAATTTGTCGCTCCTGAGGAAGTGGACAAGGCCATGGGAGTGGTGAGTTCCTCCACTTGTATACTGGACCTGTACCCCTCCTGGCTGGTTTCGACCAGCAGGGAGGTGACACGTGGCTGGCTCCAGATGATAGTTAACACCTCTCTTCGGGAGGGATCCTTCCCGCACCTCCTAAAGGATGCGGTGGTGAGACCCCTACTGAAGAAACCTTCTCTGGACCCAGCCATTTTGAGTAACTATCGTCCAGTCTCCAACCTCCCCTTCGTAGGGAAGGTTGTTGAGAAAGTGGTGGCCTTTCAATTCCGAAGGACTTTGGATGAAATCGATTATCTGGATTCCTTTCAGTCGAGTTTCAGGCCTGGTTACGAGCCAGGGATAGGGGTCACTCCTCTATCCTTGTGCTTCTTGACCTCTCAGCGACCTTCGATACTATCGACCATGGTATCCTTCTGCGACGGTTGCGAGAGGTGGGAGTGGGAGGCACCGTTCATCGGTGGTTCTCCTCCTACCTCTCGGACAGGTCGCAGTCGGTGTTGGTCGGAGGGCAGAGATCGACCCCTAGGCTCCTCAATTATGGGGTGCCACAGGGTTCGGTCCTGTCCCCCCTCCTATTTAATATCTACATGAAGCCGCTGGGTGACATCATATGATGGCATGGGATTAAATACCACCAGTACGCAGACGATACGCAACTGTATCTGTCCACCCCGTGCCAACTCAGTGAAGCGGTAGAAGTGATGTGCCAGTGCTTGGAGGCTGTTAGGGTCTGGATGGGAACAAACAAGCTTGCACTCAATCCCGACAAGACCGAGTGGCTATTGATGCTCCCTCCCACAGATGGTCCAGCTATTCCATCTCTTAGCCTGGGGAGTGAAATTATATGCCCCTCAGAGAGAGTTCGCAATTTGGGAGTGCTCCTGGATCCACAGCTGACGTTAGAAAATCATTTGTCGGCTGTGACCAGGGGGGCCTTTGCCCAGGTTCGCCTGGTGCACCAATTGCGACCCTATCTGGACCGGGAGGCCCTTCGGATGGTCACTCACACCCTCGTCACCTCAAGACTGGATTACTATAATGCACTCTACATGGGGCTGCCCTTGAAGAGGGTTCGAAGACTCCAGTTAGTCCAGAACGCAGCCGTGTGAGCGATTGTGGGTGTACCTAGGTACACCCACGTCACACCTATCCTCCGCGAGCTGCACTGGCTACCCATTGGTCTCCGGACATGCTTCAAAGTGCTAGTTGTTACTTTTAAAGCCCTACATGGTATCGGACCTGGTTACTTGAGAGATCGCCTCCTGCCAATTACCTCCCTGAGGCCTATAAGATCCCACAGATTAGGCCTCCTCCGGATTCCATCTGCCGGTCAATGTCGGCTGGCGACCCCCTGGAGGAGGTCCTTCTCTGTTGCTGCTCCAGCCCTATGGAACGATCTCCCCGTGGAGATCCGGACCCTTACTACCCTTCTGGCCTTCCGCAAAGCGACCAAGACCTGGCTGTTCCGGCAGGCCTGGGGCTGTTGAATTTGTCCAGCCCCATAAATAAATAAATAATATTGAGGGGATCCATCAGGTGTGTGACTCCGCCCCCTCACTGGAAGACGTACTCATGGAATTTGCGGACGTCTTTGATGGCCAGCTGGGCTCTTACCAGGGCACCCCCATCTCCCTCAACCTCGACCCTCAGATTGCACCTATTTGGCTGAAGGCTCGCAGGGTGCCTTTTGCCTTGAGGGCCAAGGTTGATGCCAAGCTTGATAAGTTGCTGGAGCAGGGCGTTCTGGAGCCCGTCGACCACTCGCGATGGGAGACCCCAATTGTGGTCCCTGTCAAGGCCGACTGGTCAGTCAGCATCTGCGCCGACTACAAGTCGACAATCAACCTTAGCCTCCAGGCAAACCCTATCCAGTCCCTGTAGTGCTCCATTCCTTGGGGCAGGGCTGCACCTTTGCGAAACTGGATATGGCGCAAGCCTACCAGCAGCTCCCGGTGGATGACGATGCGGCGGCTGCCCAGACCATCGTCACCCATCGTGGGGCTTTCCGTTGTTGCCGCCTCCAATTTGGCGTATCCGTGGCCCCGGGGATCTTCCAGAGCCTCATGGAGCACTTGCTCCATGGGCTCCCCAGTGTGGTTCCGTATTTCGATGATGTTCTGATCGCTGCTAACAGCCTCTCAGAGCTCATCGAAATGCTC
This sequence comes from Thamnophis elegans, assembly GCF_009769535.1. Taxonomy (NCBI): domain Eukaryota; kingdom Metazoa; phylum Chordata; class Lepidosauria; order Squamata; family Natricidae; genus Thamnophis; species Thamnophis elegans. The sequence continues at coordinate 21,402,487 of NC_045553.1, read as the reverse complement.
AGGAAGGTCCTCCTTCGTTTCAGGGGCGCGGGCTTGAAATTGAAGTGCAGCAAATGTTCCTTTGCTGTGCCAAGGATGGAGTTCTTGGGCTTCATGATTGACGCCCAAGGGATCCACCCTACCCCCTCAAAGATTGCTGCCATCAGAAACACCCCCACCCCCTCCTCCAAGGCAGAGCTGCAGGCGTTTCTGGGGCTTCTGAACTTCTACGCACCATTCGTGCCACACAAGGCGTCACTAGTCGAGCCGCTGCATTTGTTGCTCGACCGATCCGTGGCCTGGCGCTGGGGCAGCCGTGAAGCGCATGCGTTCGTGGCTGTCAAAGACATGCTTACATCAGCGGCTGTCTTAGTCCAGTATAGTGACAAGCTGCTGCTGATTTTAGCCTGTGACGCCTCCCCCTATGGTCTGGGGGTGGTCCTGAGCCATGTCCTCCCGAATGGCTCGGAGGCCCCCGTGGCTTTCTACTCTTGGACACTCTCCTCCGCGGAGCGCAATTACAGCCAGATCGACAAGGAGGCTCTGGCTGCAATGTCCGGGATTAAGAAATTCCATGATTGCCTGTACGGTCAGCACTTTACTCTTGTCACGGACCACAAGCCTCTCCTTGGGCTTCTGGCGGCCAAAAGCCGACACCCCCCCCCATCCTATCTCCCAGGATGACCCATTGGACAGAGTTCCTAGCGGCGTATTCCTACACCCTGCAGTACCATCCTGGCAAGCAGCTGGGGCATGCTGATACCCTCAGCCGCTGCCCCCTGCCTGACATCCACCCTTCTCTGGTGCCCGCCCTGTCCGTCCTTTCGATTACCTACCTAGACCTTCCTCTCACTGCTTCTGATGTGGCGGCTCACACCAGGGCTGACACAATTTTGTCCCAGGTGTGCTCCTGGGTTCTCTGAGGTTAGCCTCTGGGGAAGGTGCTCGACGCCTTCTGGCCTTATAAGGTCTGCCAAATGGAATTGTCAATCCATAGTGGTTGCCTTATTTGGGGGGACAGGGTGGTCGTTCCTCCCCCATTGTGGTCTCAGGTCCTATCTTGCCGGTAATTAGTTACCTGAATAAACCATTCTCGTTCTGGCAGTTCTGGCTCCAGTCTCGTCCTTCCGCCGATCCACAAAACTTGCCACTTTATGAGGGTGGGCCCAGACTTGCTTTCTGAGCACGGGGCAACGGGCGGTAGTTTGTGCGGTGTGGCCGGCGCAAAATACCACCTGTCTCCCTGTGCTCAGAAAAGGGAGCCCAACTAAGCCCTTTGCTAGCAGGCAGGTTCTAGGACGCCTGCCGCTGGCTTGGGTTGCAAAACTGCACCCACCATCTTGCAAATGTCAACTCCCCCATGGAAGCTGAATGATTGGTGAAGGGTGGAATTGCTACCCCAACATAACTAGGATGCATCAGGTTGGGAAAGACTGAGAAGCAGCCAACCATCTGGGAGACCATGAATTTTTAATCCAGTCTTCAGGTTTGGGGATGCATTATTCTTTTGTGAGCCTCCCCCCCCCCCCGCCGGCCAAGGTTGTGGTCATTCGTCATATGGCTGGCTAAGTGTGTCTTTTAAATAGAAGAAACAAAGCCATTAGTAGATTCTATGCAGATCTGTGGAAATACTGTACGTAGGCCTGAATTAATGAAAAATTTACCCAAGGATGTCCTCAGAATATGATCAATAAAATCAACAAGATACTTGTGTCCTGGTGGGCCACCACTTAAGTAGGGACCAGATGTATGTTGCAGCTGCCAAAAGAGCCAAACTTTGCCCACCTGATCTGGAACCAATCAAATGCCAGTGCAAAAGCTTTGGTCCATCAAAGTCCTTGGCCACTCTCCACGGTCATCTCCTGGGTAGCGCAACGGTCTCCATGGGGACAAAGTTCTTCAGAAGCTGCTTCAGATGCCCTTCATTCTTCAGGATGAGTTTCATCTGCAGAGTCATTGCTGCTGGGGGTCCAACCAAAGTCACATCATTGATGTTTGCAGAGAAGAAAATAACCTCAGAAGGTCATTTCCGAGGGAGGTTTCCCCTTAGGCAGACTTACTCACTCTCCCCTTCCCTCTTTCTCTTCTCCCTGATTGTGGCTGCCCGGCAATTGCATTATCCCCCTTTTCAGACTCTTCTTGACTGGGTCCTGCAGATTTCAGAGTGACTTCCTGCTGGCAGAGTCTTTCTGCTCGGATAATAACAAAATAATATCTCCTTCAAATCAAATCCAGCTCCTTCCTTCCTGGACACAGATCCCTTGGAAAGTTTTCTTCTGGGAGGAGTTTTCTAGGTGTAGCCTCAAGTCTTGGTTGTCTCTTTCTTGATTGTCTCCCATCCAAAACATTGCCCGGGCCTGACCCTGCTTAGCTTCCAAAGCTAGGCTGATACCACCACCGGCTGATTGGACAGAGAATTAACTTATGAAATCAATAAATCAATACGATGCTGCACCTGTGCATAGACTTTAAGAGAGGTCTGTCCTGCCTTCAACTTTCCATAGGAATCATGCCGCTACGTCCCCTAGACAATCTGATCTAAAATGGAAATAGGAAAACTTCATGGTTTAGAATCAACGGAGTTAGACATGAAAGTAGATAATGGTGAAATGATGCCAAATGATTTCTCTAAAAATTCTTAAATGGAAACTGTTCTAGGATTTCTTCAAGTTAGGTGAGACTTTGACTGGAGCTTTGTTTGTTTTTTGAAAATTTGTTTTTCCATAACTACTCTTACATCATTAATCTTACAGTGTGTCATCTGAGTACAGTCTTTGTGTCATCCTATTTAACAGTTACATTATTTTAAGTCTATTTTTATATTGCATTTACATTTCAATTGTTCTTTAATTCAACTCCTCCCCTATAATTCTATGCTGCTTCTCTCCTTGATTAGTTTCCACCCATTGCTTCTTGTTCTGCCTTCAGGTGCTTTGGAGAATAGTTTGACTCCCTCTTCTTTGTGGCAACCCCTGAGATATTGGAAGACTGCTAACATGTCTCCCCTAGTCCTTCTTTTCATCAGACTAGACATACCCAGTTCCTGCAACTGTTCTTCATATGGTTTATCCTCCTCTGCACTCTTTCTAGAGCCTCTACATCGTGGTGTTATTCTTTATTTACTGGTTTCTTATACTTCATTATTTTTTTAAAAAAAACTGTGGTGTCTTCTTCTCAAGACACAGTGAAGCCATCTGAACCATCGATGTTAGCAGCATCCAAGGTAAGCCGGACACCTGCAGTTGTCCCCATCCTGGCCGTAAGTCCAGCAAGCTGCATCCCTCCATCTTATATACGATGAGGAGGGCTACGAGATGACAATTCTCTTCCTCCTCCTGCCAATCACCTTTGTTACTAGGACAATTAATATTCTCCTTCCTGTCGGGGGAATAGCAGCCAACCTGGAGACCAGTATTGATTCAGGGCAGATGAAAACTCAATTAACTTTTAAGGCTGTTTGCAATCGGGGTAAACATGGAGACGGGACCCGCTCGACGCAATACAATTAAGGGAAAATGCAATTCCTCTTAACAAGCCTGCGTGAAAGAGATCAAATTGGAGAGGAAACAGTGTCTGCTTCAATTATGGGCTTGATCTTTGAACACCAGAGGCTGGATTTGCTCCGGGTGGGGAAGGCTAAACCCGCATATTATTTTCGGGGGGGGGGGTTTAACATGATTCCCCAAAGACCCCTCCGCTTCCTACCGTACCTTGAGGTCAGCGGGGGGATTCACATAAGTTTAACACTGGTTCGCAAATGTGAGCGGGCATGCGTCAGAGGTAGGTTCCTCCCTATTCGGTCCAGTATGGCCGAAGAAGGCAGTAACTCCGGCGGACACGTGGCCGTACCAGTTCTCTCCTCGGCAGTGGCCATCTTGATTTTCTGTTCGGCGCATGTGCAGAACAATCTTCATTGACAAATGTTATTTTTATTCCTTTTTTAATGTTGTGCGCATGCGCAGATCATTTTAAGTGCAAATGCTCACACATAAAATGATCTGCGCATGCGCGTGAATTTTTTTTACTGCCAAACCGGTAGAAATGGAGCCCAGAATCCACCCCTGGAGTGCATCTGCACTTGCGATGCACATGCACAGGCCTACTGTACATGCGTGCAATCTTCCAGGCATGCACATTGCACAGGGCAGCGAAAATGAGGCTACATAAGATGTTTTGGAGCCAGGGGGGGGGGCAGGCCCCAGCTGCAGGTCGCCGCAACTGGTTTAGGCAAACCAGTCTGAACCAGCTGAATGCCACCTTCATTCTAGAAGGCATGGGGGTAGATCAGGAGAAAGGAGCTTAGGAGCACCACATCTCCAGCAATTTCTCAAAGGCTGCTGGCAAACTGGACTTTGTGTTCCTAGTCTTTTTTTTTAAATGCTGTTTCCAGTGCATTGTATGGGCATTTAGAATTGTGGAGCAGTCACCCCATTATTATTATTTTTAAAATTCTTACTCAAATAAAGTTGCACACTTAGAGATACGGAATGAAAATCAGTTACAAGTCAGCTATGCAGCAGCTACAGTTGTAACTGCAGGACTGATTTTTTTTTTAAAAAAAAAACTGATTTCTGTCATTTATTTTCTTTTATGTCCTTGAAAGTTACAATGCTATATCTTGGAGGTGCTCCATGCTTTTAAATGAATGACAAAATGACAGAATGATAGAATGACAGAAAATCGGAAAATTGGAAAATCAGAATAACAGAAAAACAGAATATCAGAAAATCAGAAATATAGAAAAACAGAAAAACAAAAATCCGAATTACAGAATAACAGAAAATCAGAATAACAGAAAAACAGAAGGATAACAGAATAACAGAGTAACAGAAAGTCAGAATAACAAAAAAAAAAACAAAAACAGAATAACATCATAACAGAATGAATAACAGAATAATGAGATTGGAAGGACCTTGGAGGTCTTCTAGTCTAGCCCCCTGCTACAGCAGGACACCCTATGCCATTCTAGATAAGTGGCAGTCCAGTCTTTTCTTAAAAACCTCCCATGACTTCTTGAGGCAACTTCTGTTCCACTGATTAACTAATTATTCTTACTTCCAGGAAATTTCTCCTTAGTTGGATCTCTCTTTGATCAAGTTAAGCTCCCTGATAAGATTATAAACTCAAAGGAAGCCTCATAAGAGGAGCCAGCTAATAAAAAAAGAGCTTAGGTCTTTTGAATTGACCACAATGTCAATGGTTAAAAGCAAATGAAGGATTTGACATTTCTTCCTCTTCCTAGCAAGCTTGGGAACAAATTTTATGACCACACAGCCTCCTCTGGGACTTCACAAGTCCCCAATTTCCATACGGCTGAATCTTGTCTTTGCCCCAACCAATTAAGCTAACAGAGATACAACTTCCTGGTACCCACATGTTATTTTTTTTTTATTGAAGCCAACTTGAGGCAGGATTTGTGAAATGCAAAAGCATGTGTTGATTTTGTACAACTTCAGTTGACCTAATAGAGTTATTATTATCCCTATAAGTTTTAGAGAGAGAGAGAAACCCACAATGGACTTGGCTTAACTCTGACAGTGTTAGCTATAATGATCTCCCCACTAGGTATTATTAATTGGCCTAAGAGATGACGTTTGAAGAGATATAAGAGACACAACTGTAATTTATGGCTGTAGAGAAATCCTGATATTGGTCCAGGGTGTGAAGCAGACTCCTGGTCCCAACAAAAACCCATTTTATTAATTGACTGTGAATTCTGCTCATTCACATCCAGCAAAGTCTTTCAAGGGAGGATTTACAGTCACAGACCTTCTCTGGCTTGGAGAGCTGCCAGGCCGATATCTGCAAAACTTGGCAAGGAGCCTCGGAGAGTCACGAACCAATGCGGCGAACTGTCTCCTGCAAACTTCACTCCCCTTTTGTCCCTCTTTTATTTCCTCTGGGAGGGGTCATTCATCATCCACCTTCCTCCCAAGTTGATCCCTGTTCTTTAGCTGCTCCCTTCATCTGGCAGCTCTGCGCATGTGTACACTAGGAACAGGCTTCAGCTGTTCTTCTGTCTCACTGATGTCTGACTCTGAAGGCAGCTGATAACTGGCAGACAGCCCAGGCCCCCTCTCTGCCTCTGACACAGAGCCTTCCCCAGACTCCAGGACTGGCCCAGGTTCCTCCCCAACCTCCTCGCTGTCTGAATCTGCTGCCAGATCCCCTGGCCACTGACTGACCACAACACGGATTCATTAGTTAGTTTACTTTATTGTCATTGCACCTCGTACAATGAAATTAAATGCCACCTTCAGTGTACATTATAATTATAAAAATAAAACACACACATCCTTGTGTGTTTAGGACAAATTAGGACTGGATACTGACGGTATTGTGTAAATAAGCACCCCTCACTTTGCTCTTCTTGAGTGCCAGACAAATGGCCCAAATCTCTTTTCCCTGCTCTGCACATTTATCGTTAACTACAGAGGAGGCCTAAAATAGGCATTTGTCTTTCTTCATATGTTGCTCCTTTCTTTCTCCCTCCCTCCCTCCTGTTCTCTGTTGCTCCTGCTCTCTTCCTCCCTCCCTCTCCCCCCTCTCTCCCTCCCTCTCTCTCCCTCCTTCTCCCTCCCTCCTCCTGCTCTCTTCCTCCCTCCCTCTCTTTCTGTCCCTCCCTCCCTCTGTCCCTACTTCTCTTTCTTTTTCCCCCTCCCTCCCTCTCCCTCCCTCCCCCTTCTCTCTCGCCCCCCACCCCAAATCACCAACAAAACCCTTGTTGCAACAGTGGCTAATCTGCTCCTCCCCTTTTGTATAATGAAAGAATTGCGATGAGGAAATAATTGGAGAGAGAGAGAGGGAGGAAGGGAGAGAGAGCGAGTGTACGTGGGGAATATTTGGTAATCCGACACAGGAAAAATGACTACAAATTAAGACTGTGTGTCAGGACAGGATTGCTGTTGTGATTAAAAGCATCGCAATTGTGTTGAAGAGATCCAATTTCTTTTCCTTCTTTTCTCAATTTCTTATTTGCTTTTCCGGTCCCTCCCACTAGAAATGGATTTCTTCGTGCATGGAGGTTTGTGTAGAAGTTCACAAAAGTAATTGAGTTATTTGTCAGGCAAGGAACCAGAGGAGTTGATTAAAAAAAACATTTCTTCCTACCACAGACTAACACCATCAAGCAGAGATTCTACAGGTTTCTAATTAATTCACGATAAATACAGGTAAATACACAACCATGGATTGTGCTTTCATCACTGCCTCTCAACATTAGCCAAACGAGCGCCACCTTGCCACACACAAAATCATGGAACCACAGAAGCATGGACTCATGGGGCTAAAAGGGACCTTGGAGGTCTTCTAGTCCACCCCTGTGCGCAAGGCAGGAGTCCTTATTCAAATGTGGACAAATTGTTGTCCCATCATTTCTTGAAAAAAACTTAACTAGTTCTGTTTCTAAATCACTTTTGGATTTTGTACTTGTGGTGGAAAAAAATCAAAACTTTGGTTTCAGTTTTGCCGATTAGATACGTTTGTTGTTCTAGACGTGGCTACTGCATAAAATTAAAAAGTTGAGGCTGTAATATTATTATCTCCTACTGTGCTAAAAAGGGTTGGAAGTCACTGCCTTTTTTTTCTTTTTCTTTCACCCTTTCCTTTTCGTTTTCCTCCCTTAGTTTCCCATTATTTTCATTTTCTTTACATTTTATGTTTTGATCAATTAGTACAAATTCTAAACACAAAAAAGGAAAACATCAGCGATGAAGCACCCACAATTTCTGGAGTCAAGTTGTTCCACTGGTTAATTGTTCTCACTGTCAGGAAATTACTCTTTAGTGCTTCTCTCCTTGATCAGTTTCCATCTGTTACTTCTTGCCCAGCCTTCTGGTGCTTTGGAGAATAGGTTGACTCCTATTTGTGGCAGCCCCTCAAATATTGGAAGACTGCCATCATGTCACCCCGAGTCCTTCAGTTCTGGTTATAGTGCAGAGTTTAGGAAGTAATAGTGTCAAAGCTTTAACTCATGGTGTTGGATTCTTAAAACTTAGAACATAGGATAACAGCGTTGAGCTTGCATGTCATCCAATCCAAAGGTCCCTTGGAGGGACCTTGGAGGTCATCTAATCCAACCCCCTGCTCAAGCAGGAGAGTCTGTATCATTTCAGACAAATGTTGTCCAATCCCCTCTTTAAAACCTCCAATGATGGAGCACCCACAACTTCTGAAGAAAAGCCATTCCAGTGATTAATTGTTCTCACTATCAGAAAATTTCTCCTTCATTCTAGGTTCTTGTCCTACCCTCAGGGGCTTTGGAGAATAGCTTGACTCCCACTTCTTGATGGTGACCCCTGAGATATTAGAAGATGACTATCATGTCTCTCCTGGTCCTTCTTTTCATTAAACTAGACATACCCAGTTCCTGCAACCATTCTTCATATGTTTTAGTCCCCAGTCTCATAATTCAGACTCAAAGAATGAATGATATCAGTTTTCTGGTACTTAAAAGGGTGTCTTAAGAAACATGTTCAGAAGTATTTTTCATTGCCACAGCAACTAAGACCAGAAATAGCAGGTACAAGTTGCAGCTGATGAATAGGGACATCGTATAACAGGAACTATTGACAGGGTGGCTTCTCCACCTCTGGAAATTTATTAAGATGAGGCTGGGAAGCAATCTCTCTGAGATGGTTTAGTTGATTCTTCTTCACGTTGTAGAAGATTGGAGAAGATGGTTCTTCTGATCTGTTTTCTAACAGATTAACAGAGTTGGAAGGGACCTTGTAGGTCATCTAGTCCAACCCCCCCACCCAAGCAGGAGACCCTACCCCATTTCCGACAGATGGCAGTCCAGTCTCTTTTTGAAAGCCTCCAGGGATGAAGCTCCCACAACTTTTGAAGGCAACTTCTCTTCCATTAATTTATTGCTCTCACTGTTAGGAAGTTTCTCCTTAATTCCAGTGTCAGGGTTCCAAATAGCATCCAAAAGAAAATCACAGTCCGAGGCAAAGGATTCCTCAAAGTTCCAGTTTATTAAGGGAGCCATCTGGGAAAATCCGAATCTGAAAGCTTCCTGGTTTCCCCACCCAGTTGAAAGTTCAAGATCTTCACCCCAATATCCACAAGTCCATCACATGGTTCAAGCTTCCACTGCCACGCTAGCAGCTTCTACCCATCCAGTTCCGGCCAGATGCAGAGGTGCAAAGACAAAGGATGACCTTGGCTTTCTAGAAAGAATTTTGTTATGGCTACATATCATCTAACTCCATACAATCCCACCTCCCATTTTCCCACAATAGAAAATGCATAGCAGAATAATAGAAAGTGAGGCAGGCCTGAGATCCAAAAGAAAAGATGGCTGCAGGCCTGACATCCAGGTTGCTTGTTTCCTTGATTAGCACATAGAAGTGCATAGAATGACAGAGTTGGAAGGGACCTTAAGTCATCTAGTCCATCCCCCTGCCCAAGCAGGAGACCTTACACCATTTCTGACAGATGGCAGTCCAGTCTCTTCTTGAAAGCCTCCAGGGATGAAGCTCCCACAACTTCTGGAGGCAACTTCTGCTCCATTAATTGCTTGCTCTTACTGTCAGAAAATTTCCCCTTATTTCCGGGTTGAATCTCTCCTTATTCAACTGTCCCAACTCCATTTTACACCACCACCCCTCATGATTCCACTAGAATTTTTCCTTTTGCGTCAGCTGCAGTGTTTCCCAACCTCAGCAACTTTAAGACTTCAACTCCCAGAATTCCCCAGCCAGCGTATGCAGAGGAAGTTGTAGTTCAATACACAATGGGACAGTCTACATTGGAGCAGACACTTCCAAAGATTTTAGAGGAATATGGCAATTGGAGAGCACTGCCAGTCTCCTTTGAACTCTGGTGCTGGAGAAGACTCCTGCGAGGTGATCCAACCGGTCAGTCCTAGAGGTGATCAACCCTGACTGCTCTTTAGAAGGCCAGATCCTGAAGAGGAAACTCAAATGCTTTGGCCACCTGATGAGAAGGAAGAATTCACTGGAGAAGATCCTAACACTGGGAAAGATGGAGGGCGAAAGAAGAAGGGGATGGCAGAAAAGGAGGTGGATGGATGAATCACCAAAGCAGCCAGCGTGAGCTTGAATGGACTCCAGAGGATGGTAGAGGACAGGAAAACCTGGAGGAACGTTGTCCATGGGGTTGCGATGGGTTGGACACGACTTCGCAACTAACAACAACAAGCAGTCTCCAAACTCAATGGATGCTACCGTATTCCGATGGCAAGCTCTGGAGACAGTTCTTCAGTGTAATGCAAACCAGAGGGGTGGGGGAATCCGGGGGTGACTCAGGGAGCTGTGGAACATATTCCTTGAATGCGTTTGATCAAAAGGCTTCATCAAAGCTCCTCTTCAAAGTGACGATCCAGACCGAGTGAAGTGGAGCACCGCAGTGGTTCCCACTGATTCCAGAGGGTGGGTCAGTCAGATTGGCTGTCCTGCTTTGATGCTTTATGGAGGCTGTGGCCCAGGGAAAGAACCCTTCCAGGAGCTGAAACCAATTGGCTTCCTGGCTATCATTTGGGAGCGCATCAAAAACAGGTTCCTTCTTTGCACTCACCTGAGGTCACATCTTCAAGGCAGAAAAGACTCGGAAATCAAAATCACGCATGCTAATCTTAGTTTTATTATTAGGTTATAGTAACAGAATCTTGAAAATCTGTATGTGCATCCCTTTCCTTCCTTCCTTCCTTCCTTCCTTCCTTCCTCCTCCTTCTTCTCCTCCTTACTCTCTCTTCCCTTCCCTTTCCTTCACATCCTCTCATCACCCTTTTCCTTTCCTCTCTTTTCATTCATTTTCCTTTCCTTTCCTTCACTTCGCTTTGCTTTGCTTTTGTTCCCTTCCCTTTCTTCCTCTTCCCTCCCTTCCCTTCCCCTCCCCTTCTCCTTCCCTTTGCTTCCTCCCCTCTTTTCCCCTCCCTTTCCTTCCCTTTCCTTTCCTTCCCTTCTTTCCCTCCTTCTTTTCCCTTCTCTTTGTTTTCTTTCCTCTTTTCCCTCCTTTTCCTTCCCTTCCCTTCTTTTCTTTTCTTTTCCCTCCCTTTCCTTCTTCCCATCTTTCCTTTCTTTTTCCCTTCCTTTCCCTTCCCTTTGCTTCCTCCCCTCTTTTCCCCTCCCTTTCTTTTCCTTTCCTTTCCTTTCCTTTCCTTCTTTTCTTTTCCCTTTCTTTCCCTTCCTCAATTCAAAGGTAAAGTTTGATTTCTGAACAAGCCCCATGTGAGGTTGCATCTTAGTTGACAAAGAAAAGAAAAGAAAAGGAAAGCAGCCCCAGTGATGCCGGTTATGATTTCCACCCAATCTCTCGACCTCTATTCAGGCCGGCCTGGCCTGAATAAAATAAATTATTAATTTTAATTGTTAATTTTAATTTAATTTCTAAATCTTACTGTAAATGTCTATTGGGTTTTTTGGATATTCTATTTAATCTTTCTTTTAACTTTTGTCATATGTGTTTTTATGTTGTATGCCGCCCTGAGTCCTTTGGGAGAAGGGCGGCATATAAGTCCAATAAACCTCAACCTCAGCCTAATGCCTGGGCCCAGAAGTCGGCCGTGGAAGCGAAGGGCCTTTAAAGTAAGGTGACCAGATTTTCAGATTGGTAAAGAGGGACACCTTTGACCCAGGGGGGGCGGGGGGGGCTTGCTTAAAAAATTTATACGGAGCAACAAAAATTTTCATATAACGCAAAAATAGTATTGTAATATTTTTTTTATTTCAACATAACTACAATTTACAAATATAAATTGTAACTGTTACCAAACATCAAAATTTTGATCACGTGATCATGAAGATGCTGCAACAGTCGCTAAATGTGAAAATGGTCGCTAAGTGTGAAAAATGGTCATCAGTCACTTTTTTCAATGCCATTGTAACTTTGGTCACTAAGCCCATTATACCACCTTTCTTGCCACAGTTCTTAAGTGAATAACTGCAGCTGATAAGTTAGTAACATAAGTGAATCTGGTTTCCTCATTTGACTTTGTCAAAAGGTCACAAAAAGAAATTACATGACCCCAGGCCACTGAAACCATCATAAATACAAATCTGTTGCTAAACATCAAAATTTTGATCACGTGACCATGAGGATGTTGCAATGGTCAAAGTGTGAAAATGGTCGCTAAGTGTGGAAAATGGTCATCAGTCACTTTTTTCAATGCCATTGTAACTTTGGTCACTATACCACCTTTCTTGCCATAGTTCTTAAGTGAATAACTGCAGCCGGTATTTTGTATTTTGGATAGAATCTTTTTTTAAATAGTCTAAGACAATTTAAAAATGGAATCCACACAGAATAAATTGAAGTAAAACATTTCAAACTATTTCACACAGAATAAATTGAAGTAAAATTATTTTTAAAAATTCTGTGCACAATATATTTTAAAGTATTGTGCATAGAATTTTTAAAAATGGTTTCACTTCAATTTATTTTGGATAGAATCTTTTTTAAAATAGTCTAAGACAATTTAAAAAAAGAATCCACACAGAATAAAACTATTTTAAAAAATCCTATGCATTAAAAAAATAAAAGAAAAAAAACCCAGCTCACTTACCAGCAGGCATAAGTGAGCATTCCAAGTCAATCCAGAATGATGTAGATGTTAATACAAAGAACTGAGCAAATTAAAATGGTGAAATTATTAGTCCCAGGGAAATATTTTTCAAAGAAACTTTGCCACCATTTTTTCCACACGAGCCGACCTCCAACCTCTGTGCCTCTCCCCTCTGGAAAATCCAGGAAGGAACACTCGCTACCTCTCTAGCCAAATATTTCCTGGAGCTCTATGGTACTGGGTCATCTTTTCTTATAAAATGAGGTAAAAGGGCGGCGGGGGTCCGTTTTCTTGCTTTAACATTTTAATTATATCTTCAATGAAAGTACTGAGACAGAGAGAGAGGCTAGTTAGACAGAGTGCCTTTTGTCTTGCCCTGGTTAGGATTTCTTAAGCAAATCCACTGGGCTTTCAACATGAAGCCAGAAAATCGGGACTTTTTAAAAACGCCCCGGGACACGGGACAAATTGTTAGAAATCGTGACTGTCCCGCTGAAATCGGGACGTCTGGTCACCTTACTTTAAAGAAACAATGGGGACAGGATGATGCTCATTTATTTGATGGGAACATGATACAAACAGAGACAACTGCTGGACACCCTCACCATCCAAAGGAAGGAAACGGAGGAAGTTGCAGGATTAAAAAATTAAAATAAATCTGCCAGAGACGCCCCAAAGTAGCATTTCACTTAACGGAAAATAGATCTCCCTTAGGAAGGATCCATGGGTAGCCAAAAAAAAAGTGTGTAAATTCAGGGTCATCCACAGGGTGAGAAAAAGAAATAGTGAAGATGGCTGCCATTCCTACACTATCAAAGTCCCTGTTCCACTCTCTTTGTCTCTCTCTCTGACTCTCTGTCTCTCACTTTCTCTCTCTCTGACTCTCTGTCTCTCTGTCTCTCTGTCTCTCTCTCTCTCTCTCTCTCTCTCTCATTTTGTCTATCTATCATCCATCCATCCATCCATCCATCCATCCATCCATCCATCTATCTATCTATCTATCTATCTATCTATCTATCTATCTATCTATCTTTGCTGTTGTTGTTGTTGTTGTTGTTGTTGTTGCAAAGTCGTGTCCGACCCATCACAACCTCATGGACAACGTTCCTCCAAGCCTTCCTGTCTTCTACCATCCTTTGGTGTCCATTTAAGCTCACACCAACTGCTTCAGTGACTCCATTCAGCCACCTCCTTCTCTGCTGTCCCCTTCTTCTTTTGCCCTCCATCATTCCCAGCATTAGGCTCTTATCTATCTATCTGTCTGTCTATCCACCCATCTATCCACCCACCCACCCATTCATTATCTGTCTGTCTTTCTGTCTATTCAGCCATCCATCCATCTATCTCTGTTGTTGTTGTTGTTAGTTGCAAAGTTGTGTCCGACCCATCACAACCTCATGGATAACTTTCCTCCAGGCCTTCCTGTCCTCTACCATCCTCTGGAGTCCATATAAGCTCACGCCTCCTGCTTCAGTGACTCCATCCAGCTACCTCATTCTCTGTCGTCCCCTTCTTCTTTTGCCCTCCATCGTTCCCAGCATTAGGCTCTTATCTATCTATCTGTCTGTCTATCCACCCTCTATCCACCCACCCACCCACCCATTCATTATCTGTCTGTCTTTCTGTCTATTCATCCATCCATCCATCTATCTCTGTTGTTGTTGTTGTTGTTGTTAGTTGTGAAGACATGTCCGACCCATTGCGACCCCATGGACAACGTTCCTCCAGGAGCTTCAATGGACTCCAGAGGATGGTAGAAGACATCCTGTCTTCTACCATCCTCTGGAGTCCATTGAAGCTCATGCTGGCTGCTTCAGTGACTCCATCCAGCCACCTCATTGTCTGCCGTCCCATTCTTCTTTCGCCCTCAATCCTTCCCAGCATCCTCAGCTCTTCTCCATGGAGTCCTTCCTTCTTGAATGATTTTCTTTTACTAATTTGATATCACAAATTACTTTCCCCCCAAAAAAAGTAGACAAGGAGGATGTACTCTCTCTTCTCTGTGACACCTGACATCTCCACTATAATTTTAAACAACAGAATACTGTAAGAAGGAAAAAAAACAACCTTTATACGAGGTTTCCTGTCATAGCCCAGAAAAATGAGACAAGTCTGTTGTTGATTTTTTTAAAAAAATAATTGTATTTCCAAATTAGGAATCGCAAGGAAATTTGGCTCAGAACTGTCATCAGCATATCTGAAATATCATGGATTAGCCTGTTTCCAAGAAACAGAAGAAACAGTCAAATCAAAGGCATCTGTGCAGAACATTGGATTAAGCTAAAGTGGTCCAGCATGTCATGGAAAGCCACCCATTGCATAAAGTCAGAGTAAGATTTCTCTTCTGGCCATGATGTGAGGCAGAGTGATTGTCTCCCATTAACCAAGGTTTAACCATTTAATCAATGAAACAACTTGCCTTCCAGAAGTTGTGAATTTTCCAACACTGCAAATTTTCAAGAAGATGTTGGATATTCATTTGTCTGAAGTGGTGTAGAGTTTGCTGCCTAAGCAGGGGGTTGGACTAGAAGACCTCCAAGATCCCTTCCAGCTCTATTCTAGTAATGAATGAACAAATGAACACGTGAATGCGTGAACAAGTGAAAGAATGATCTCACTACAGCTTACAACTGTTTCAATATCTCAGGGGCTGCCACAAAGAAGAGGGAGTCAAACTCTCCAAAGCACCTGAAGGCAGGACTAGAAGCAATGGGTGGAAACTAATCAAGGAGAGAAGCAACTTAGAACTGAGGAGAAATTTCCTGACAATTGAACAATTAATCAGTGGAACAACTTTCCTCCAGAAGTTGTGAATTCTCCAACACTGGAAATTTTCAAGAAGTTGGACAACCATTTGTCTAAAATGGTGCAGAGTTTCCTGCCTAAGCAGGGGGTTGGACTAGAAGACCTCCAAGGTCCCTTCCAACTGTTATTCTAAATCCATTCTTTCTGCAACAAGGCAGGGATATTTAAGAGCTGGTGAGCAGCTGTCCTGGTTTCTCCAGGATCACAAGTGTTGCCGCACACAATGGATCTTGCCTGAATATATCGATATCCTGGGTTGATCTGCGTGCAACTCGATAATTCCTTTCTCGGTTGCGAAAGGCCCTGGGCTGCCTTTCATTAGCCACGTTAATTGACTCGGTTTTGTTCTCCTGCTGCACTTGGCAAAGGTTTCTGGATGAGTAAGCAACGGCAAGCTGGAAGTCTGATTATTTTGTCATTTTAAGCAGCCTGTGTCCCAGATATTGACAGCCCGGCAGCCATTCAGAAGGTGTGCTCGTCAGGAATTAGTGTCTCCAATCTCTGGGAGATTTCAAATTCCAGGAAGCCCATCTTCTCAATTAAGTTAAGGGTAAAGAGGAGGGATGCAGTGGCTCAGTGGCTAAGACACTGAGCTTGTCAAACAGAAAGGTCGGCAGTTCGGCAGTTCGAATCCCTAGCACCGCATAACGGAGTGAGTTCTTTGTCCCAGTTTCTGCCAACCTAGCAGTTTGAAAGCACATAAAATGTAAGTAGAAAAATAGGGACCACCTTTGGTGGGAAGGTCACAGCGTTCCATGTGCCTTTGGCGTTGAGTCATGCCGGCCACATGACCACAGAGAGTCTTCGGACAGTGCTGGCTCTATGGCTTTGAAATGGGGATGAGCACCACCCCCTAGAGTCGGGAATGACTAGCACATATGTACCATAAAGAGGAGGATTGTAACAAGGTTCATTCTGGGGTTATGAATAGAATAGAGCTGGAAGGGGACTTTGGAGGTCTTCTAGTCCAACCCTCTGTTCAAGCAGGAGAACCTAAACCATTTCAGACAAGGGACTGTCTATTTGTCTGTAGAGATTCTCCGTCAGCCAGGTCCTGGTTATCCCAAAGGTGTTTTTTCAAGAGGCAACTGGACTTTCTGTTTTTTTTTTCTTTTGAAAACTTCTCATCCAAGAAGCGCCTTCAGATCATGAAGAAACTTCTTGACAGTTCAAATCTCACCAGGCTCAAGGTTCACTCAGCCTTCCATCCTTCCGAGGTCAGCAAACTGAGGATCCAGATTGTTGGGGGCTGACTTTGTAAACTGCTTAGAGAGGGCTTGAAAGCACTGTGAAGCGGTATATAAGCCCCTTCCTTCCTTCCTTCCTTCCTTCCTTCCTTCCTTCCTTCCTTCCCGTTAGAGTGCAGTACTGCAGGCTACTTCTGCTGATTGCCAACTGCCTGCAATTTAGCAGTTCAAATCCCACCAGGCTCAAGGTCGACTCAGCCTTGCATCCTACAAGGTGGATCAAACGAGGAGCCAGATTGTTGGGGGCAAGAGGCTGACTCTGCTTAGAGAGGGCTGTAAAGCATTGTAAAGTGATATATAAGTCTAAGTGTTATTGCTATTATCACCTTGGACTGGAACAGATGCAACTCTGGAGATATCTCTTCTTCTGAAGCACATTGCAACGTCAAAGGAACTCTTCCATTCCAAGCCGTAGCAAGACGGGGGAGAAATGTTTTAGCCTTCTTCTTTCTGGAGGCTTCTCCTGAAGGGATGGACGGAGAAACATCTTCTGGTTTTTGCCTCCAACAAGCTGAACACATGCAGCTCCTCCTTATTTAGCATCAGCTGCTCTGCTGCCAAATTTCAGCAGCTGGTTTTTCAAGGCTGTTGAAGGATGGAAGTGGCTGCCTTTTGTTCATACCCATCTCTCTTTTACTGTGCAGAGTTCAGAGCAAACATTAAAAATGAGGAACGTTTGAAGGAGCTGGGTGGGTTTGGCCTGCAGGAAAGGGGACCATGGGGAGATGGGAGAAGCCTCATTATCCAAGAAGAGGGATTGATTTTCCTTCTTTGCTACCGACTCCATGTTGCGCCCTGCCAGCTGTCAGCGGAGCTGGGGGCAGACCCGGATGAGAAGGAGGTTGGGGGGGAACTTGGGCCAGTTCTGGGGACTGGGGAAGGCTCTGTTGGCTGCTTTGTGTCAGACCCTCGATAGAGCCAGGGGCATCTGATATTTCACAGCCACTGGAGAGGCAGCTGCCTTTGGAGGCTGATATGTGGGAGGTGGAAGAACAGCTGGGCCTGTTCCAGATGCACATATGCACCAGTGGTGGGTTCCGGATCCCATCGCAACTGGTATTCTGCAACAGCGCTGGACGTCCACCTCATGCATGCACACTGTGGGCGCATGCACATGCTGCTGCCCTGCAATGCTCCAGCTGCTCGGCAGAGGTCGCGCAGGTGCCATACACTGCGTACGCAAACAGCCCGGTTGCCTTAAAATCAGGTAAGGAACGAGGGCGGGTGGGTGGGCCCACCATAGCACTGTTCCAGTGTGGTGGCCGCTGCTCAAAGCTGCCACTGGTATGCCCGTACCAGGGCGTACCTCCTGGAACCCACCACTGATATGCACAGAGCTGTTAGGAGAGGAGAACAACGGAGGACAAGGAGTTGACTCAGGAAGCAAGGCACACATTGACGCTGAATGGCCCCTCCCTGGCTGGGGAATAAATAGAAGAAAAGGGGAGTGGTGGTCGTAGGAGACAACAGTTCGTATTTCTGAAGATTTTGCTCATTGTGTTTCGTGCAGCAAAGACTGCCTTAACAGAATTTAATTTGCAGCCTTTCAGCTGGGAGCTCACAGCCTTGCCATTATTGTACTGAACTAATATTGTACTGATCTTGCCTGGACTTTCGGTGGGTGAATGCAATTAATTCACAAGAGATAAATAAAGAGGGTTTTTTCGTGACCAGAAAACTATTTCTTGCTTCTGCTCAGACTGGGTCAGAACACTCCAGCATGGCCTGAAGTTTTTTTTCCCCTATAGATTTTGTTTCACCCAGTGAGAATTACTGTGTCACGTATCAGTTGCCCAAATTTTGCTATTTCACTTTTATAACATGACAGGAGAAGGTGACCTCTGGGATATAAATATTACGATCATTACAAGTATAACTTATTTGAATGATTGTATATCTTAATTTTATGAAGATAGGTTTATAGGTGCTTTGATGTTTGCCTTTTTTGTTTCTGAGCAAGCTGGCCTCAGGCTATCATAAAATATAATTTAAATTCGCCCTGAATCATTCATCAGTTTGGGGAAAAAAACGGATGAAGAAAAATGGAGATTTTGCTGTAATAAATTTGTATGTGAGAGAGGGGGGGGAGAGGGAGGGAGAGAGAGAAAATGAGAGAGGGAGGGAGGGGGAGATAGAGAGATAGAGAGATTTGAATTAAATTAATATCCCACTTTGGAAATTTCTGTCCAATCATTCAGATTTAAATATGCATGGGTTCCAGCAGGGGGGCTGGACTAGAAGACCTCCAAGGTCCCTTCCAGCTCTGATAATGAATGAATGAATGCGTGAACACATGAACGAATGATCTCACTACAGCTTACAACTGTTTCCATATCTCAGGGGCTGCCACAACAAAGGGGGAGTCAAGCTATTCTCCAAAGTATCTGAGGGCAGGACAAGAAGCAATCAAGGAGAGAAGCAACTTAGAACTAAGGAGAAATTTCCGGGCAGTTAAAATAATTAATCAGTGGAAAAACTTCCCTCCAGAAGTTGTGAATGCTCCAACACTGGAAGTTTTAAAGAAGAGACTGGACATTCATTTGTCTGAAGTGCTGTAGAGTTTCCTGCCTAAGCGGGGGGTTGGTCTAGAAGACCTCCAAGGTCTCTTCCAACTCTGTTATTCTATTCTATTCAATTAAGTAAACTTTGCTGCTCAAGCAAAGATTAACTGGGAAACCATAGCCTTTCCCCTGTGGTTTGCTGTAGGGACGCATGTGGAGAACCGCAGATGGTCCCCTCCTGTCTGAATGGAAGCTTGGTGGCCTTGGACTTTGCCATAATTTAATGGTGTTGTGTGTTGCCTTCTTGCTCTTCTCCTGTTGTAGCAGAGAAGTTGGGAAGTTCTCCCCTAGCCTAGTACAAGTAGAAGCCCAGGATCTGAATCCGCAAAATAATCAGATGGACTTAAACCACCACAGGGCTAATTTAAAAGATGTTGAAATATGTGAAGTTATGCACGCCCTTGTCAAACAGCCCATGAGCTGGATTAGAAAATCCAAAATTATCTATATGCATCTCTGCCTCTAGTTTGCTGACTAGGATGTCCTCTAAACTTCCATGATGCAGAATATCAATTGCTACTCAGGGCCTTTTTAAAAAATAAGAAGAAGAATTTGCAAAACATAAGGAGTATTGTGTTGTTACTAAGCAACCTCCTTGGTTTAAACTTTGCTAAACACTTGGGTCTTGGCATGGAATGGCTTTGTGGGCGTCAACCACACACCAGGATGGACCAGCCTGCTCCCAGAAGTGTCCTTCATCCTTCCTCTTCTTCTCTTTCTTTGCATGATTAGCTTCATTTCATAAGCCACAAACAGACCGTAACAAGGATGATATGGAACCTGATTCCCTTGCGGTTTAATATAGTGTAAATTTAAGGTGCAGCAGCAATGCTGAGTACCATGGTGATGGAAGAAGGAGCGAGAATGCCAATTGCATAATTATTTCACCACAGTGAGCTGGCATTAGCAAGGAAGCAATTTCGATCTGCATTTGCACAAGTACTGTTTCCCTGAAAATAAGACATGGTCTTATTTCCCCCCCCCCCACATTAAGCACATGGCCTTATTTTCGGGGAGCTCTTATTATTTTTGAGGTGCAGGAGGCAGCAAGCGTGGTCACCTCATGGCTTCTGCTGTGTTGCAATATTTTCAGGGGAGGGCTTATTTTAATGCAGGGACGTGCAGGCAGGGGAGGCAGGGCCTCACCACTGTCATCATGAAAAGAAAAAAATGTAAAAGGAAAAAGCCTGAGCTAGTTGCTGCCAGAGTCACAGTGGTTGACTCTGCTTAGTGCTTAACTGTTTAAAAAAGCCTCTAAAAAAGTGCAGGAGGAGGCGGGAGAACCATGTGCCTCATTTAGTCTATTATTTATGATCACTCGGGCAGAGTTAAGCAAGGGTTAAAAACCGAAAAATTCCTTATGTAGATGAGGCACGTGGTTCTCTCGCCTCCTCCTGTAGAGGGCACTTTTTTTAGAGGCTTTTTTAAGCAGTTAAGCAGAGTCATCCATTGGAGACTCTGGCAGCAGCTAATCCAGCCTGATCAGCAGCTCTTGCCTTTTTCCTTTTACATTTTTACATTTTCATCATGGCAGACAAGAACAGAGTTGAAATCCTCTGTGAAACAGCTGGAAAAGGTATGTTGGTCGGAGGGAGGGGGAGGAATTCAAAATTAATGTAATTTGTAAGTAATTTTATTAATGTAAGTAATGTGTGTGTGTGTGCACGCACGCATGTGTTTCTTTCTTCACTTCACTCAAACAAACTTCTCTCTCAATTTGAGAGAGAGTTTGTTTGAGAAGAGAGGGAAGGGGGTAGGAGTCAGAGAGGCAGTGAGGGCAGCTTGTTTGAGAAGAGGGGGGGCAGCCTTGTTTGAGGAGAGGGGCAGCCCGCCAGCAGGGGGCAGATCTTTTACCCGCCTCTGCTGGCAGGCTGGCACTTTCTTTCTTTTGCTGCTCGCCTCGGTCTCGCCTCTCAGCCCGGCTCTGCACAAGGGGCTCTGTCCGGCGTCTCCTCACCCACTATGCCCCCTTCCCTTTCTCCTCTCCCCCCACCGGGAGCCCCATCCTGCTCCCCTCCCCCTTTCCTCTTCCCTTTCTTCACCGGCTGCAACTGAACAAGGAGGCACCATGGGGCCAGGCCCCTCACACCCACGTCCAGCCCACTGGAGCTCGCTGTGCTTGGGGAGGAATGAGACCCTGTTGTCCCGCGGAGCCCGCTGCCACTTGAGCGGGGAGGAGGAGGAGGAGAAGAAGAGCGGTGAGGCCTTGTGCCGGCCACCCACCCAGGCAGGGAGTAGGGCGGGGGTGGGTGGGCTGGCTGGCTGGCTGGCTGGGGATGGGGGATCATGGCCACCGCCGCCAGCAGCTTGGGTGTCCCAGCTCCGTCCAAGCTGAAGAAAGCAGAGGCGCAGCGGCAGGATTGTTCGTTGGAGGAGGCAGGGGGTGAGGCGGTGGAGCGCAGCGGCAGCGAGAAGCAGTCGGAAAGTGAAGGTCCGAAAGCCCCGACGCTGTGTCCGCCATAGACGTGAGACGCCTCTATGTCGGACACAGTGGCGGGGCGTCCGAACACCCTGCTGCTGTGTCCGACATAGGGCAGCTCTTGCCCGCTTGCCTCACCAGCCATAAACCTCACCGCACGTCACTGTTTTAATGCATACGCTCAAAAGCCTGACTGGGCTTATTATCCAGCCAGCCATCTCATTCTCTGTCATCCCCTTCTTCTTTTGCCCTCCATCGTTCCCAGTATTAGGCATCCATCTATCTATCTATCTATCTATCTATCTATCTATCTATCTATCTATCTATCTATCTATCTATCTATCATCTATCTATCTATCATCTATCTATCTATCTATCTATCTATCTATCTATCTATCTATCTATCTATCTATCTAGCCATCCATTGCAACTGAGAAAACCATACCCTGTGGTTCTATATTTCCCATCCCTTAATCCTGTTTGGTTAGTTTAACAGGTGATGCATACTTCTTTAAAAGTTTTCAGGTTGTTCTGAACTAGGATGAATGTCCATATTTTGAGAGGGATGGGCAGAATCAGGTTTTTTTTCTTTTTAAAGTTTTTTATTTTTTCATTTTCATACAAATAACCACATGTATACCATTACATACAACATTATTTTGTATTATTCAATGTTATGTTAATTCGTCTTACCATCAACCACCAAAAACTATCATTGGCTTTTCTGCTCTCCATACACCATATTTATATTC
This sequence comes from Thamnophis elegans, assembly GCF_009769535.1. NCBI lineage: Eukaryota > Metazoa > Chordata > Lepidosauria > Squamata > Natricidae > Thamnophis > Thamnophis elegans. The sequence goes on along the minus strand of NC_045553.1, from coordinate 21,380,195 downwards.
TATCCATCACTTTCTTCTCCCTCTCTCCTCCTCCCTACCTTCTTTCTTCCCACTCTCATCCTTCTCTTTTCTACTTCCCTTTCCTCTCTCCCTCAGAATCATTTTTTCTGGTTGTCATTTCAACAGCAACCACTCAACCTCCCTTTCATTTGGAGCTCACTATTCCTCGGCAGGCTAATAAAATGTAGATTGGTTCTCTTCTCCATCTACTCAACTTGAAAATACTAGAATGAAAGGCCCTTCTTTCTCTGAGAATCCTGTAAGAACTATTCAGACGAAACCTTGAAAGCAATCCCAAGTTTTATATCTATTGAACGTAATATTTGAGGGGCATTTCTACGGAAGCATTAAATGGATGAAGCAATGGGAAATTTAGTGGAATTTGCAGATAACGTAGAGAAAAAAAATGATTGTAAAATGGCCAAGACAATCATCTGAGGGTTTTTTTTTTCTTCCTTTTCTTTTCAGTCCCTGATCTTCTAAGGTTCTTTTATGGGACAATTGCCTTGCCAGATAGAAGAATATTGAATCAGGCAAGTGATCTAATAGAAATTAAAGCATTTTCCAATAAACCGTGAATCCAGAAGCTCTAACAAACATTAAGAAATAACACCATTGTTCCCTGAAGCTCGCTGACATTTTTTAACAAATGGCTTTTGTGCCTTAGTCTGAATTGCAGATGAAAGGGGTTGATTGCATGCAAAGTGCTTTTAAAATTTGTCCTTGGAAGGAATAAAAACCAACAGTCTTCTTTGAAGGGAGCTGAGCACTTGGAATATGGCATCTAATTCTGGTTACCATAATACAAAACAGATGTTGAGACCCTAGAAAGAGTGCAGAGAAGAGCAACCAGGATGATGAGTGGACTGGAGGCTTAAGCATACGATGAACGGTTGCAGGAACTGGGTGTGGCTGGTCTAGTGAAGACAAGGACCAGGGGAGACGGGATAGCATCTTCCAATATTTGAGGGGATGCCCCAGAGAGGAAGAGGTCAAGCTATTCTCCAAAGCACCTGAAGGCCAGACAAGGAATAATGGATGGAAACTGGTCAAGGAGTGATTCAACCTGCAAATAAGGAGGAATTTTCTGACAGTGAGAACCATCAACCCATGGAACAGAAGTTGCCTTTAGAAGTTGTGGGAGCTTCATCCCTGGAGGCTTTCAAGAAGAGACTGGACTGCCATCTGTCAGAAGTGGTGTAGGGTCTCCTGCTTGGGCAGGGGTTGGTTGGACTAGATGACCTACAAGGTCCCTTCCAACTCCGTTAATCTGTTAAAGAGACTGGAGTGGACATTTGTCTATAATGACATAATTTTCTTGCACGAATAAGGATCTCTATTTTCATTTGTCTTGAAGTATACATGTAACAATCCTTCAGATGAACTTATTTCTACTTGGAGGAGGCTGAATATCATAGACGTGTTTCTAGATGCAAGATCTAGAAGAATCTGCTGATTCCTGGAGTCTAAGGAAAGAGCCATAAGGCATAAATCATCCTCTAAGCATACTCATTTTGATCATGTTTTTCTCCTTTTCAGTTCAATGAAGATGCACACAGAATAATTAAGTTATTTGCAGGGAATAATGGAGGAGGACCTCAAATTCCAATTCCACATGCTGTTGTTTCTCTCTGCTAGAATAGAATAGACTCACACCTGTGGTTTAAGAACAAAAAGAGAATTCAAAGTTCTTTTTTCCCCCTTCTAAGGGGGGGGGGGAGGAAATTCTCCCATCCCTTTTTGTCATGATCCAAGATAATCAGATAAAGCCAACCCACACCCCTCCCATCTGTTCCCAGAGGGAAACTAATCATATGAAACACAAGAAGGTATTGTCACCAAATTGCCTGAAATCTTTTCAAAGAGAAGATGGGGCCAGTCTTTGGTAAAGCTGGGTTGAGTTGGTGCACTGATTTCCTCCCCCCCTACAAGTATTTTCAGTGCCTTTGACAGAACGCTTGTGCCTCTAATGAAATTGAAATTCAAGGTAGATAAAAGTCAGGACTTACATTTAGTTGGGAAAAAATACACATATAGAACCTGACTCTGTAGACTTACTTCCTCATTTAAATGGACAGCCATTTAAATAGGAGCCAGCCGTGTGCAGCAGCTGCCAAAAAAGCCAACACAGTCCTAGGCTGCCTCAACAGAGGGATAGAATCAAGATCACGTGAAGGGTTAATACCACTTTATAAGGCCTTGGTAAGGCCACACATGGCCTTACCAAGGCCTTAGTTTCAGTTTTGGTTGCCACGATGTAGAAAAGATGTGGAGACTCTAGAAAGAGTGCAGAAAATAGCAACAAAGATCATTAGGTGACTGGAGTGGTGTAGGGTTTCCTGCCTAGGCAGGGGTTGGACTAGACCTCCAAGGTCCCTTCCCACTCTGTTATTCTATTCTATTCTATTCTATTCTATTCTATTCTATTCTACTCTATTCTATTCATTAACCCAATGAAGAAGTTGGCATATGCTTCCTTCTGTACAATTTCTTATTATGTTACAGTAACAAAAAGTAAAGAATGGACTTTTGTCTTGTTAAGTACAGTCACATGTGAACGCATACAATTGCCTAACCTTGTCTTTCCCTAAACCAAAGTGTCAGACTTGGAAGCCACATTGGGGCTTCAGGCCTGCCACATTTTCTACTGTGGGAAAATGGGAGGGGGGAGTGTGGGTGAGAGTGTGGGTGATATGTAGCCATAATCATGTTCTTTCTCACAAAGTCAAGGTCATCTTGTCCCGCAGCTGTGATGAAGTGACAGTTTTGGATGGTGACTGACTGGGTGATGTGATGGACATGTGGGTGCTGGGCAGGGACTTGGACTTCCATTGGGTGGGGAAAACCTGGAAACTTTCAGATTTGGGTTTTCCCAGATGTGCCAATATGACATCTCTAATAAAACAGAACTTTTGAGGAAACTCAAGCCTTGGAGAATGTAATTGGAACCCTGACATTAACCCAAATCTGAAAGTTTCCACAGCCCCTTCCGGAGATTTCTGGATCTCCCAGAGGTCACTTCTCATAGTAAGACCATCCAGGATGTTGTGTGCCTTCTGGTCAATGTGCTGTTTTTGATGGCGTCTATCATGGAAGTCATGTTGTGAATATCTATGGACCCCACGACAGTCCTTTAGCATCATCAGCAAGTATGTGCTTAATGGCTCAGGAAGGTTGCCAATCATCATGACAGACAGGGTGCTAAACATTCTTTTTCTCAGCCCTTGGGTCCAATGAGAAGTCTGAGCCCCGTTCAGTTTTTTTTCTGAATCCTTCCTGGCCCATTTGCCAAAGACGTGCTGGAACTGTCTCTGATTAAAGAGCTGCAAATAAATGTGGATTCCATGTTTGTTTTGGAAAACCATCAAGGAGATGATATATATATATAACAAAGGCAACAGTAAAAATATTGGGTTTCTGTCTGGATGGTCTCTTATGATGAGCCGATGGACAGAGAATGGAAGCAGTAAACTTCCTCCCATATTTGGGCATACCAGGGGTTGTGACTTTTATATATATATATATATATATATATATATATATATATATATATATATATATATATATATATATATATATATATATATATCTTATATATATATATATATATATATATTTATATATACATCTGATAACGCAGCGTTGCCCATGTATTTATAGACATCGGAGCATTTGTCTGACAGGAAGCCATCGAGAAGGGCCTTTCTTCCTTCTACTCCCATGCCCATCATCCCTGCCCTCTCCCTTGCGCTCCTCTTTCCCGCCCTGCCTACGATCCTGGCACTTTGCCCCCAATCCATCATACACTTCCCCATTGGTCCACTGGAGGGTGAATGTCACGGCTGGCTTTCCAGACAAAGCTGCAAAGGAACTGACATCACAAACAATTGTCGTTCTAGGAGCCGCACTCACTCTCCTTAATGGTCCAGGCTCTCCCTTCTCCCTCCCATGGCATCACAAACCATTGCCACTCTAGGACACCACATTCGCTGTCCTTAACGAGCCCGCTGTTCCAGAGCTATGCTGGAACACACATACAGAAAGAGACATGCTGACACACACACACACCAGGAGGCTTACCCTCCCAGTATTTGTTTCCAGAGGGTAAATCATCTATGTACCAATTTTTGTTGAAATTGCTTGAGGCGCTGCGAGTTATGCTGGAATATACATACATACATACATACATACATACATACATACATACATACATACATACATACATATACTGTATAAATATATATAACAAAATATTACATTTCCATCATGTTTTAAACATCATTGCTAATCTTGCCGGTGGTAGGTGCCACCTACAAAACATTTTATGTAGGTTTCCCTTATAATGTGTTCTGTTCTCCTGCTCCCATCAAGGGTCATTCTTAAGGCCTTGGCAGATCCTGGGGTGCTGTGTGTCTCATTAATCTGAGTGTCGTTGGCAGCTGGTTTTTTTCAGTTGCATGCACAGGAAATTTCTTTGCTGGACAACTCTGTTTTTAGAACCAATTAGTGCTAGCCAACAGCTGTTCAGCCACACCAGTAGCTTGTCTTAGAACTGTTGCTTCCCCAGTGACATTTCCTGACAATTAATTACCATTAGTGGTAGGGATGATGTAGCATCGTTGCCGCGGCCTCTGCCTCGGTTGATGAGATGAATTTTGCATTGTCATAAAGCTCTTTGATGTTCCAGAGGAAGTCATTTTCAACAAGTGTTTTGGATCTTCTCTGTTTATACATTCATCCCAGCCATTTATTGTTTCTCTCTGTTGCCCTTTCCGGCACTCAAAACCACTCAAATTCCAGTTTAAGAAGAAGAACTGCTAAAAATTAATGCTAGGACTGGATTTGGTGCTTTTCATTTTGCTTATTATGCATCTGCATCAAAAGGTTTGTGTCCTCCCCAAGTGTTTGCTCTCTTTTTTTAAAAAGAAAATTAAATCACTTATAAGTAGAATATTCTTTCTCTGGTCACGCATTTCCTAAATTTTATTCTTCTGTCACGTCATTGTAATTGGATAGCAGGTTTGAGAAAACTCTGGAGACAAAAGTCAGAAGATTCTGAAGGGCTCAGATGTCTATTTATGTATATATTAAAAATAACAGAATTGGAAAGGACCTTGGAGGTCTTCTAGTCCAACCTCCTGCTTAGGCAGGAAACCCTACACCACCCCAGACAAATGGTTATCCAAAATCTTTTTTAAAGCTTCCAATGTTGGAGCACTCACAACTTCTGGAGGCAAGTTGTTCCACTGATTCATTGTTCTCACTGTCAGGAAATTTCTCCTCAGTTCTAGGTTGCTTCTCTCCTTGATTAGTTTCCACCCTTGCTTCTTGTTCTACACTCAGGCGCCTTGGAGAATAGTTTGACTCCCTCTTCTTTGTGGCAACCCCTGAGATATTGGAACACTGCTATCATGTCTCCCCTAGTCCTTCTTTTCATTAAACTAGACATACCCAGTTCCTGCAACCATTCTTGGTAGCCTCCAGTCCCCTAATCATCTTTGTTGCTCTTCTCTGCACTCTTTCTAGAGTCTCCACATCTTTTTTACATTGTGGTGACCAAAACTGAATGCAGGATTCCAAGTGTGGCCTTAACAAGGCCTTATAAAGTGGTATTAACCCTTCACGTGATCTTGATTCTATCCCTCTGTTAATGCAGCCTAGAACTGTGTACACTCTACTTTTCAATGAGCTTTTTCCTGAGTTAACTGGTTAAATAGACTGGGATATTGAATCCTTTTATATTCCTTTTCTTCTATTAACCCTCATTTCAGAAACATACAAAGTTTAACAATCTTGACACCAATTCACTCTGGGCTCCGGAATTCTTTTTCTTCATTTTCCAAACCACCCAGTAGTATAAAATGAGATTTTATGACACATTAGCGAGGCACAAGGTATTTTCTGCCTGCCGAATGTTCACATGTCCCAATTGCCAATTTCTCATCCGCTGGGCGGGTGTGCGAAGAGGAAGGCAGAGAGGAAGGCGAAGAGTTTTGCAGAGACAATTGCAAATAAACAACGGGGCTGTTTCGTGCAGAAGAAAACAAGCAAGGCTGCAACCTGAAAGTGGGGGAGTGCGCATTTGTGTGTGCCTCTTTTAAGTAGAAACACTGTTCTCTAGAAACACTGATGTGTGTATGAGAGAGAGAGAGAGAGAAAGAGAGAGAACTAAAGATAGATAGATAGATAGATAGATAGATAGATAGATAGATAGATAGATAGATAGATAGATAGATAGATAAAACTAGAGAGAGATGAAAGAGAGATGAGAGAGAGGTAGCTATAACTAGAGAAAAATAGAGATAGATAGATGATAGAGAGAATAATAGAGAGATAGATGAGAGAGAGAGAACTAGAGATAGAGATAGATTGATAGACTATAGATAGATTGATTTAGATTGAGAGAGAGATGAGAGAGATGAGAGTGATCAGAGAGATAGC